>NW_024582614.1:17339-49928 GCF_018398535.1 Haplochromis burtoni | reverse complement strand
TAGATAGATAGATAGATAGATAGATAGATAGATAGATAGATAGATAGATAGATAGATAGATAGATAGATAGATAGATAGATAGATAGATAGGTTTCCAGGGATCATCACAATGCATGGTATTCAATGCCTTTTGTTCTAGGACAAATTAAGGCAGCAAATATTCACACGTGAGAAGCAGGAAGGAGAAACACTGAGCCAGTGTTTTAGTTTTTCAGACAGACACTGATACTCACATAAACTGTGAATAGAATAGCTTGAGCAGATACTAAACCTGTGCTGCCTTTTGTCATTGAGAGAGGATCTGATTTGTTAGCATTACAGCCAAATAATAATAGAAATTGTCCACGCACACGCACACACACAAACATTTTTTTTCCATGACGCTGCCTTGCTGTTCTGTTATTCTCCCATCAGCTTTTATAGGCATTATCTAGATTTGATTCCTCCCCAGGACCTGCACTGATTTTTCCCTATTTGCAAAAGTGACAGCGCAAAGACGCTTTGCCTCGAAAAAATTGATTTAGAACGCTAAATCAAACCCACCAATTAATTATGAAGGAGAGAGAGAGAGAGAGAGCGGCCCAGCAATTCATTATGCAAGTGGCAGGGAGCGAGAGAGAGAGAGAGAGAGCACTTAGAGAAAAATAAATGGACAGTAGTTAAGCTCAGTTTATTGTAAGAGAGACTTCCAGGGACAAATACAGCATAAGAAACTCCAGAGTAGACACAAGCAGCAAAACCCGAGCTGAAATGTCAGTTTGTCATTTAAGAGAAAATGATCTGAATGGTCTGGAGACTTTATTCAACATTTTAATGACTAAAACATCAAATCGTTGATCAAGCAAACTGTTTACTTAATATATGTCCAAAGCGGCAATGTTGTGTTCAGCTTTGTGATCATAAATAAAAACAGTTGCCAGTTTTAGTCTGAAATGTCCGCACCTAACCACAAAAGCCCACAAAAAGCAGCAATAAACTGATAATGTTTCCACAGATTTTCAGGCGCTCAATCTGAATTGTTTCAAACATAGCTGAATAAGAGCCAGCATATTTGGCTCAACTTACTTATAATATGGTGTATTATGGTATAAGGTGCATCATACCAATGATACACTGTCATAAAAACAAGCATATATGCATAAAATATTGTGTCTTGTGTCCGTCACTGTAAACTGGAAAAATCATAGTAGCAAGATAAACTTACACCAGCTTAAACACGTTCTAGTAAACTTTTCTTTATTTTTAAAGTGATTTTTTTCTATTTTTCTTGTTTCAGTGTGTCCATCTGATGTCACTTTGGGTGGGGTGTGGGATAACAGTGAAGCATCAAAGTGCCCTCTGTCATGCTATGAAGGGTATTACACAAGCTGCGATAGACTGTGTGAAGTAAAGATGGAGAAAGAGGATTAAAAACAAAGATGTTGGATTCATGTCACTGAGTTAGCACAGATGGCTGCTGATGTTCTCAGGAACTATAAAGACCTAAACTTAAATTTATCTGTATTAAAATTTCATATGATGTCATCAGTGCATAATAAGCCTGCTCACTGTTAAACGTCTTTCTTTAAATTCAAAGCAGCACACTTTTTTATGACCTAAACTCAGTACTTGTTGAGCTTGAGTAACATATAGTGTAACTTCCTTTTCAGTCACTGGAATAAATCTATAAAATGTTTGTTTGTACAGGATCTTTCTTTTTGCTTTATTCATTTAACTTGTGCCTTTAGCTTGATATTTAAATTCAAATTTAATCCAGTCCAATGGTGCTTCACTGGCACGACAGTTTATCAAAGCTATGTTGCCAAAACATAAAAAAATTTAATGAAGTTTCGCAAGAATAAAAATAAATAAATAAATCAAAATAATGCAACAATCGACACATCTATTAATGAATTAACTTTATTTCAATTTAACTAAATAATATAGATTATATGCATGTGTCCAGCTCATTCTCTGTTGATATATTATTTAACAGTTACATCTTTAATGAACTTAAGATTCAACAATCACAAAAAAGCTGTCTACCACACCACCTCAGTCATCTTTCCCCAAATACGACTTTAGGTGGCGCTGTTGACCACAGTGGGACAACAGACACAACCAAGCAGAAAAAACTGCTCTTTACGCCTGACATGGACGGTGACATGAAGCGTTCATACTGAGAGAGAAGAGTGTTTTTATAAGCTGCAGAGAAACGTGACCCAGCTACAACTGTGAAAGTAAAAGTACATCCTGAGTAACTATAGAGTTTCAAAACATAGATTGTATTAACATGTTTGAGAGAACTGGCTTTTTAAAGATGATTAACAGCAGGGATAAATCTGTCAACACTGTCAGTAACAATAATAAGAACTGATTCATAAAAATACTTCTTTAAAACTAATCTTCAAATACTCCTTTATTAAAAAATATACAATGCACATTTCACAGTATATGTATATGCAGTTAATTGACTAGATTTAGTTTAACATGGAGACATTTAAAAACTAAGCAGCCAGAAACAACACTTATATAACAACACACAATCGGTACACTGACTAGGTTTATAATAAAGTATTATTAATCCTCTTCCTGGTCCCCATCTTCCTCCCCATCCTCATCCCCTCTGGAATCAGGGACCCACAATCCAGAGTCAATACACCTCTTCAGGTGGTATTTTCCTACCTATAGACAGAAAAAACATGGTGACAACAGTTTGAGACAGCAAGAACAAACACAGAAACTTTCTGATCAGGCCGCTTTTAATGACTATAAATTATTTTAGGCAGAGACACACACACACACACCTCAGGGTCCAGCTTGCTCATAGCTTCTTGCAGCATCTGAATGTTCTTCTCATGAAAGCTCCTCTTTACCTCCTATGAGACAATAAATTCATCACTCTTCTCCTTTCATATTAATATGAACTTGCTTTCTTGAACAGAAGGAAACGTTAGCATAACTTATTTGAAGCACATATGTAAACCTGCTAGTGTTTACCTTGCACTGCACACACGTCTGACAGGTGGAGTCCACTCTGCTGACCTTTATTCTACCGACTCACCTGATTATCCAAATGGCAACACGATCACTTGCACAAACTACACGATTATCAAAGTAACAAGGCTTTTCTTTTTATGGCATGAGATGAGAGGGACTTTTAATGACCTTTCAGTCTTTGAAAAGAAACCTTGGCTGTGAAACACAACGTCAGTGAAGCTAAAGTAAAGGTGCATAAACAATCCATCCAATGAGAACGCCAGAACAATACATGCAAGTTAAGATTACCAACTAAGTCCCCCCGAATAACATTATATAATGTCGTGTGAGTTCAAAGTAGAATCACTTATCAAGGTTAGGTTTAATGCTGAAGTCTGTTTGATTTAAAAAGAACAAAAAACAAAACGAGTAAGAGAAGAATATTCCAACAACAGGACTGTAATTATCTATAAAAAACATAAACTGCATGGATAATTAGGCCTTTACTTTATGACTACAACAGGGTTAGCATGTGTCAAGTGTAGCATGAAGGAGGAGGAGCTCGTCTTTGTTGTGTGAATGTGTTAAATTTTAAATAGTTAAGGAGAAGCTATATTCTCTAAATATATCTACGTTTAAGAAGACTGCATCGTCCATCCTTCAAAAGCCTGTTATTTCTTCTTCCACTTCCTAGCCACTCCTCACTGGATAATTACAGCTTCTCTGAGCTAATTTGTAGTTTTGACTTTTCTGGGCTTTTAGCTTCACCTGATATACCAAAACAAAGCGTCTGAGCTACTGTGTACAGTTAGGACACTTTAACAATGTTTAAAAGTTGAGGCAATTTAACAACAAGACAGTGAGGTGTTTAGCTGCAGTGTGCGATTGCATAAAATGTTGCAGAAGCTTACAGTGTGTGTAGGAACCTTTGACTTTCTAAACACGCCCCATGAATTATTCTGAAAAACAAAGAGAGTGTGCTACAAACTCTGGGATACGAAAACAGAGAGCAAGGAAAGAGACTGGGGGCGGGAAGTTTGCATGAAAAACTGCTGTTCCAAAATTCTCTCCAGAGTGTGTCTGCATGTATGGCCTACCTTTGGTAGCGATTCATAGACCTCTACAGGGTCCAAACAACCTGGGCCCAGTCTCTTCTGTATTTCCTCCTCCTCCAACTCTTTCACAGCGTTCTCCATACGGGTCTGTGCAGAACTGCGGACCCGCTCCTTTAGCATCTCCAGCTCATGCTCAAATGCATCTTGGTACAACTTATCTAGAGTCTGACATGGACATGCACGCATATGACAATGACTGAATTCTCTTGAGCATAGCGACTGCACAGTAAGGCATGTTTAAGTAGCATACCTTGATCTTTGAGAAGAACTGTCTGAAGCAGCCTCTTGGGTCAACTTTCAG
Source organism: Haplochromis burtoni (assembly GCF_018398535.1). Classification (NCBI taxonomy): domain Eukaryota; kingdom Metazoa; phylum Chordata; class Actinopteri; order Cichliformes; family Cichlidae; genus Haplochromis; species Haplochromis burtoni. Next base: position 45,553 of record NW_024582614.1, on the reverse strand, counting down.
CGTCCGAGCCAAATCCAAGATGAACTGCATGACGATGGCTTGGTGGGCCACCTGCTCCATCAGGGCGTGTTTCTGCAAGCATATTGAGAGTTTTGAAGGCTCTACCTGCCTGAATTTCAACCTCAACACGCACTCACACGCTCCTCACTGCACTCACCTCATCTATCTCATACTCGATACAGATGACAACAAGGTAATTAGCAGTCTCTTCGCACACCAGGTGCGGGTGGTCTGACAGATACTGCTGACTGTCGTCCCAGCGCCGCAGCATCCCTGGAAGACGCCATCGTATTGAGCATTATGCTGAGCACAAGCACATCTCCAGAAGTTATATGATTGAAAAAAGAATGGAAATAGAGATCAGCTTCAATATTTTTAGATCTTACAAAATGAGATCTTGGACTTCTTTTCATTGCTTTGTCAGTTCTCAGGAAAATTCTTCTCACCCACTGTCACCACCATTAAAGTGCTCTTTCCCCTTTATTTTAGCCAGCTTCCTTTTCAATAGCTGCTCTCATAAACATAGCAGCTGGTTATTTCTTCTGCTCCCAGCCACTATTGTGCTCTTAATAAACAGTATTGGGATATCCGCTGCCAGTGACATCAGGAGCAAGAGTATGAAAAATGTTCAGAGCAGCGTAAAGCCTGAGCTTTTTCCCTATGCTAACTTCATTGTTTGAAACTTTGTCCATGTTTATTATGAATACCCACTACAGTAACAGTGTATACTGTGTATAACAGTGTGTATAAGGACTTACAAAGCAAACACTTTGTAAGTCCTTTGCTTTCAGTTACTGAAATACTGGCTCCAGTTGTGAAATCACTGCTGTTCTTGGTACTCAACTCATCCCTTTTTTAGAAATATTTGACTGCTTATACAACCCATTTTAAGGGGAACTCCATTAAGTCTGTGACAACAATAATAATTATTAACATTAATATGGGCTGATAAGATAAGTCGTAAAAATCGAGAGCTTCTAAGATAAGAAAAGGGGAATCTTTTTAAGAAAGTGTGTGGACACACTAAATTTTACTCTTTATCCGTTTCTATGTGACGCAGTTAAAAACATACTCCCTCTGTTAGAGTGAATTGTTAAATGATTGTCATTTTTATGTTTACCATTTGTACATTGTTTTAACTATGATGAAAGAAATTCTCTAGAATTAGCGGGGCTTGTGGAAACACAGACCCAACACCCTCCTTCTCCATGACCCCTCCCCAGTTTGTTTAGTTTCAGAAGAACTCTGGCACACAAAAGCTGAAGGCATTTAATCACCAGGCAATCTGAGCGAGTGGAAGTCCCTTCAGGATATATTTTACTAGGTGTGGTCCTGTTAATGTCACTCCAAGCATAATTTTACAAACAGAAAATCCACACTTAAAAAAATTTAATTGGTTATATCCTGTTAGTAAACTGTAAGTAAAAGCTGTGTCGGTTTAGAGCAGGTCACATCCGGCTCTCTGTGATCTTAAGTGGGCCAGACCAGTAAACCATCCCCTTTTTTGTCACTGTAAAGAAGCTCACTTATTCAGTGTTTCTTATGAACATGCACCTTATGAACATGGAGCTATCAATCAGTAGAAACTGCATGTTACAACACATTTAACAACTTGTAGCTACAGGACTGTCCAGAGCCCATGATAAATTTAGTGTCTTTGAAACGTCTGGGACAATGAGTAAAAATGTATTTGTAGACTCCGAATGACACGTATTTTCCACCGGGTGAAGGAGGAGAGCAGTGGAAGAGAGCGAGATAAGGGAAGTAGTGAGGCAGAACATTGTGTGGGAGTATAGGGGGAAACACAACAAATACAACCAGCTCACTTACCAAAGAGTTTGATTTCTTTCCCATACTTCCCCAGAAAGTTCTTGTGGTTCCCCACCTTTTCCTCCCCAGTTTCCTCCTTTGATAAAGGCTTAAAGTTCAGCACACTCTGCAAAGTAAGATAAGACAACATGTAAATCAGGAAACTGAAAAGTTGACAAATCCTGCGACCCAGATGACCTGCGTTACCTTGCTGAAACCATCCTTGCTGATAGTGTCTACATTCCAGGGCAGCTTCTTCTCTTCTTTTCGGTGTTCTTCTAGCAATTTCTCAAAGGACTTCTCATCCTGTTTCAGTTTCTTTATTTCTGTCTGGACTTTTTTCAGCTCAGCCTCCCTCTCCTTATCCTCATCTCCTTCCCTCATTCTTTCTTCTAGGTATGCAAGTCGTCCCTGGGCTTCCTCTAATAGCCTCCTGCATTCTGCAAAGCTGGTTTCCAGGTCTTCACCTCTCTGCTGAAACTCTACCATTTTCTCCAGCCGGCTCTGTTGTGGAGGTCCCGAGTGGACGGGAGCAAAGAGACAAAAGTAAAATAAACATGAGGCAGAGAGCGAGCTGAAAGCACAAGTGATTTAAAAGTGAAACAGGGACACCAAGACAAGAGCTATATGGACACTGTGTAGGGAGAAAACATACAATAAGTATATTTAAATAAGAAGTATCCTGTTTAATGTGCCAAATTTAATGTTGGCCCACTGTGAGTGTATGTAACCCAGAGAGCTGACACGCCTTTAATCGCTCAATCTCTGGCAGTTTTTTACTATACTTCAGACTGTTTGTTATCAAAGACAAATGATATCCTAATATGGTTACCTCAGGCATGTAGGTTTGGCAGTGAGACCATAAGCCCCACCCACCAGCTATTTAAACCTTCTGCTTTTAATGGTGCAGCCAATCAGATGAAATCTGACTTTAAAGCAAGGAAGTGGACGCAGTGAGGTGCTGTTTATGGTCAATGAGAAAATTTTTAATCTATGAATCATGTCAAGCTAGTCTTCCAAAGTCTAAGAATAAAAAGCTGAAGCTGAAAAAGGGCTTTGCAGGCCCACTTTAAAGATGGCATAATAGGAAAAAAGTACAAATGCAGTTCCCTGCATCAGGTACTGCTTTTCTGTAGTTTTAAAGAATTTTAATGCATTTAAAAACTACAGAAAAAATCAATACCTGATGTAGGAGAAAGATCAAAGGTCAATAAGTTTAAGTTGCCTCACAATATTTTCTCTGAGCCACAAAAAAGAAAGACTGAGCTGTGTTATAATAGATTATAGATTATATTATTCTTGACCACTTCTGGTAGTGAAGTGGTCAAGAATAATACCTGGTACTTCTGGTAGCGCACGACTGCATTTAAAAAGAAGAGCAAACAAGCATGTTTGTATGCTCTTTGACTGACCACTGCCAAAAAGAATATCATTGAGATGACACGGCCGTGCTTTGGTTGCTACAGTTTTGGCTTTGACACGTTTCTTTTTAGTATATCTAACGTGATATCTGTAGTGCTTGTGTGTATGCACTGATGATTTGTTGGTTGACCGTTATATTAAAGGTACTGTGTGCTAATAACAGGCTTAAAAGAACAGTGAAAAAAGTGCTGGGCTACTACTCTTTTCTTTATGTTTTGCTTCCAGGGGCCAGAGTTTCTTGTCCTTTTTAAAAGTGGTCTTGAGTAATAGCTCTTCAGGATTTCTTAAAGGTTTAAAGGATTTTCTTAGGACACTAACTGCTTTTTCACTCATTTGCAGTTCAGCTATCGGCTTCATTTTTCACCACGACACTGATCTCAAAAACACTGCCAGTGCAGTAAAAGCATACCTGAATAGAACAAAGGCACAGATTCAGACTTTTGCTCAACACTGCACATAGAAACAGCTGGATATATTTATAGCATCACATTATTTTGTTTTATTTCTCCCTGTGTGAATCTACCGTTAAGAGTTGTCATTGTGTCGAAGGTGGTGCTCTTCAACCAAGCTTTATCACCATGGTAACTCGTGTCCAACAGAACATAATATCTATGGAAACCTGTTGAGTGGTACTTTAGTACAAGCTTGTACTGCAGCCCAAACCTTACAGATGAACTGCATGTGCTTGGGTTTTGTTTTTTTTTGGCAGCGCAAGCAGTCACATTAAAAATAAACAGCAGCACAGAGTGCACTGACTGCTGAAATGTTCTATTTACAGAAGCTGTGTTGCCATTTTTTTTTCACATTTCTCATGTGTCTCCATGACATGTTCCTTCCTGACTGAAAAAGGCAGCACATGATTGGCTCAGCTTACGCAGAAGAATGAAATCTACAGAGCGACCAACAAGGTGACAAATAACCACAATCATGAGACCTCAGAGCTTGTTTTCACAGCCCTTTGGCCTCTTTTAGTTTTAAATGTGTTTGCAGTGCAGATGGGAAAACAAGGTCATTGAACTCCAACTGGAGTCTGAGTTCAACAGTCTCTGAACAAATTCTTGCCTTGACTTTTGGGAGCTTTATTGACACTGTGTAAGTGCATGAGTGAGTTTACATGATGTGGTCACATTTATACAGTCGCACAGTTCAAAAAAATCTAACTGGAATTTTCTTCTCCACAGTTAACATTTCAAACACAGTGGTGTTAACGTAAAAACTTTCCCGTTATCCTGGAAAGTTTTTACGTTTCAAACTGTAAAGTGTTAAAAAAACAAACAGGTGACACAATAGGCAACAGAAGCCAGGGAAATACTGAAATGAAAGTTTCTCTAGAACCTTTCACTTTCTACGGTAACAATGAGATAAGCTTATCAGAGCCAGTTTCCACAGACAGACACAGTCTGACCAACAGTGTTACTGTAGCAAACGCACTTTAATCTTACTTACACAAACTCCTTTTTACCTTCTAACTAATGTCATTTAGATTAATTTTCTTCTCAAAATCCTGGCATGCGTTTCAAACTTAAAATGAAAATCAGAGAAGTAAAACTGCTGTCGAACATTAAACATGTGACATCTCTTCAGTGTACAATACACATTTTAGATGAGCATACTTTTAATGTGTTTACCATTAAAGAGATGAAGACTCTGAGAGTGCATTAGAAAGCTCAGGAAAAGCTCATCAAGCAGAGTGTAGGAGGGGACTGAAAGCTCCAGGAAAGCCTATTATTACTTTGGAGATCAGGAGCAGATCTTTACATGCTACATGTTACATTTCCTGTTAAATGACACTGCAGGTTTCATTTGTATGTTTTGATCATTTAAAGTAAACTTTTAATCTCTTCTAGTGGTTCTTTTTTTGACTTTGGAAACATTTTTTGTTGTTGTTAATTTGGCAGTGGACTTCTCTTTAAGAGCTGTCTTCCTCTTTTAGTATTTTTTTTTTTTTGCCTTCTTCCTTCAAATGCCTTGTTGTTTACCACGTTTCAGATGCTAAAGGATTTCAAGTAATTTCCCCTTTTAAAATAACCTGATGTTACCCAACAGCAAAGTATATGGAAACCCCCCAAAACTTTACAGAATTACCTCACTATCTCACACACAGCGTTGCTTTTTCTTTCTCTATCGGTGACTCATCACCGGACCGGTGGCTGCCTTTAGGAAACTAAAGGCTTAAAATAAGCCTGCAGCCGAATTGCGTATATCCGCTGTATATTTACACATAAGTAACACCGGCTGCTCAAACTGTCTACTCCCTCTCGGTTTGCTACTACAGGTTTACTAGTGGGAAGACTAACCAGGTGTAGCACTCCAAACTTCACGGCTAGCACTACTGTCACTGCTGACCCGGTGTCTCATTCTGAACAAGCTCGGAGTGTCCACGAACGGGCACGTGACATCTTCATCGTCTGACACGTAGATGTGGTCCCACACGCTGTAGTCGATACCGCTCATGCTGTCCCACTCCTATCGGTTATACTAAGAGGCAACTTCTGTGAGCCTACACCGACAAAACATCAGCCAAGCGAGCAAAGACGGAGTCCAATCTTCTTAGCGAAACAAGCTAAGAGGAGAAATCCCGTATCCAAGGACAACGCCAGGCGCAATGCAGCCACTTACGTCATCAAGAAGCGCTTGTTGAAAGTGCAGCGTTTACTTAGGGTTGGATTAAAGGGGGTGTGCTTACATTGTTATAATATATTATCTATAAACTACAGGGCTGCGCAAGAGACCTGAACTACACATATTTATATTTTATATATTAATGATAAATAGATGCAATGATTTATTGAAACGTGTGCAAACATACTTGGGCATACACTGTAAGGAAAAAATGTGTTTGCAGAATTCCAGTGAACTTGAAAGTTGACATTTAGTGTCGCCACATTTATTCCTCAACACAGCCTGAGCTCCAGGCAAGTTTTCATTGTCATTTCTATAAATAGATTTTAGGAACAGTCTTCTTGAAGCTCTTCTTTTGACACTTCGGTCAATAGTATTGGGCCACACCTCTTAATCTTTGCCACCGATTCAGCACATCAGTTAGTCTTCCTTCCTATAACACCATCAGCTCTACCAAAGTGGAAGTGTTTTTGTTAGATTTGTATTGTTGGATTGTCATTTATGCCCAGAAATATATATTTATATATATGCTTAGAAGTATGTAACCATTTGTAGATTGAAAGAATGTCTCATCCTAGGAGGTCTGTAACAACTCTGTGTAACATGAAGAGGGGGGTGCGTTCACTCCTCTTCAGAGGGTTTTGGCATAGATCACACACCTTCTAGGAGAGGTCGTATCTTCTCTTGCTGATATATGGTATAGCAAACACACGTATATCTGTTTAAGTATAAGAGCCTTTTGTTCAGATGGACCGCTAGACTCCTGGCACCAGTTTTGGGAAGTCTTCACAGGGTCACATCTTGACATTTGTTTACAATGTTTTCTTGAAAAGACCGTTAGATCTTGTAGTCATGTAGTTTTGAACTTATTCAAGCAGTTTTGCTGAGTTTACCAAATAAAAGGATATAAAGGAAATGAAACACCATGTTGAACTTGTTTTGAAAGTTTTGCAGTTCATCATGAACTCTTGTGACCATAAAAACACAGGAGGGCAGATGTTTCCTCTGGAAGTGTTTTTATATGCGCAGATTTTCCTCATGGCAACTTGGAAAAAAAGCGTGGTGTCAGGCTTGTTCATCGGAAGTTCTTGTTGTGCACATGACTGTGGGGATTATGCCATAAAGGAAAGGCCTGCTCTAAGCGCAGCTTCACAGGAAAGCAATGCATTCCTTCCAGTAAGAAAAGGGATTTAACTTCTGATTTTCAGAATGTCCAAGATTTCCAAATCACATTTTTGATGAGTGAAGCTACTTTGATGATTTATTAATTTGTTACATCATAGCTATTTATAAACATCATAGAAGAATATTGTTTTGCTGAGAAAAATGGTTACATGTGTTACTTTTTATCCATTCATCCAGTAATTTGAATTTGAATTTGATTTTAGCTCAAGATAATGGAGATCCTATCAGGCTTGCGGGTGGCTGCTGGAGCCTATCTTAGCTATCATGGGATGAGAAGCGGGGTACTCCTGAACATGCTGCCGGTCTATCGCAGGGCTAAAAGTGTACAATATGAAAGGTCTTTAAAGAACAGCTAAACAGCCAGCCTCACACACTGAAGTGATTCCAACAATAACAAACACAAGGGAGGACATTACACCAGCCTTAATTATGTTTAGCACAAGATATATATTTTAAGTGGTTTACAAGCATTACTTATTTCATCAGCGGGGGAGAAACACTTTCTACTGGGGCTTACACAGGACTGAGACAAGTTTAATGTAAGAAGACAAGTTGGATGTTAAAGGAGGTTTGGGTGTGCTTTTTTTTTTTTAAATCAATTATGATGTTCTTTCAGTGAATAAGCATGACATGATAAGAAAAACCAGGCTTAGTGCCCTCTTTTTTCCCTTACTCCTTTCACTGGAAATGTCTTCCTGTGAAGGAAGCAGGGGGAGGAAGCACATTTACTCACTCATCCTATGTACAACTTCTGCAGCGGAGTTTCCCCTGAAATCCAAAGACATTCAGAAGAGTGCAGGAGTTAATCTGGTGTTGAAGAATCTTATAAACAGGAAATTCGTAATTACCAGTTCCAGTTCTCTCATTACTTGTGTTTATTGTTTTCACAGTGAAAGACCATGTCAGGTAGACTTTGATATACATACAGAAATATTTCACATACAAGCTCTTGAACAATCAGGACCCGTCATTGTACCATATCACTCCATTAGTGCTTTTCACTTTCAGACTGCTCAAAGCTTACTTCAGCTTTCAGGGCCTTCTTCTGTGTAATCAGCTCTTAAAAGACAAGCACCCTCTTTAATTTCAGTTTATAGTTAAGTCTAGATCAGGTAAGCCTGAACTGCCCATTAGTAGGCCTAGGATCCTGGGCTTCCCATGATGCTGTCATGGTCCCTGTGCCTCCCCGGCCAGCCCAGTGTGGCCACAAGTGTTTGTTGTTTTGCTCTCTCTGCTCTCCTCGCCATGCTCTCTCTCTTGCCTGTCTGCCTGGGCGGAGCTCAGATTGGGCTCCCGCCCTTGGCCTGCGCACCTGCAGCTGATCACCGGTGATTTGCAGTTGATCTCTGGCTCTTCTTAAGGCAGGGGCTCTGAACTACTCGCCGTTGGAACATTGAGCTACTCTTGTTAGTATTGCCCGGCTCTATAGCGATTCTGTTGTTCCCGTACTTGCCTTTGACTAATCCACGTCTCTGTAAATAGGTTTATCTGGATCTGCCCTCTTTGTGACGCCTGGGGTGAGTGAAAGTGAGCTGCTTGTGTGGAGATTGTTCGGACCAGGAGAGGAGGGAGTACGAAGACGTGTGTTTCCCCAACCTGTTGACCCTCGGGGCCCTGGTGTTTCCACCCCTTCACATGTATATAGCGCACCAGTGTCATTAATAAAGAACTGTTTGAACCTTGCTTCCTCAGTCCGCGCCGAGTCCGTTACACTGCCGTGACAGATGCGCTGAGTGTTTCTTCCACACTCACTTTTTTTCACTCTCCACTAAAAATGTTTTTAGTAGTTTAATTATTTGAATTGTTTAGTTATTATTACTCTCTGGCTGTCTTTTGCCCTGTCTCCCTTCCCCTCTGCTCCAAACATTTGCAGTAGATGGCTGCCCCTCCCTGAGTCTGCTTCTGTCAGAGAATTCCTCCTGTTAAAATTGAGGTTTTCCACCCCCCCTGTTGCCAGAGTGTTTGCTAATAAGGGTTCACCTAATTGTTTTGGTTTTCTCTGTAGTGTCTTCACCTTACAATATAAAGCACCTTGCGTTATCCTGATTTAGCGCTATATAAATAAAAATGAATTGAACTGAATGTAGACAAATAGACAAGGTGAGATTTTTCCACAGGATAAATAGAATCAGAAAAAAAAAATCAGTATACATGTTTCTATTTTTTTTTTTTCAAAAAAGGTTCTGTAATTTATTTACATTTTAAAAATAAACACAAGCTCCAGTGTGCACTGTATTATTACAACTTAGCCTTTTTCACTAATACCCACAATATAACAATAAACAATCACACATACTATACACAAACATACATGGATGTGGCAACCGTTGGTAGGTCACTAGCTGTTTGTTTGAATCGTAGATAATATATGAAAGATGGGAGTTGCTAACAGGTCAGAAACATGACGCCTAACATGTCTTAGATGGTGTCAAACCTGAGGCTTCAAAACCTCAGCCAGTGGGTGGTGTCACAGAGACCACTTATTTTTTACACTTTAGACTTTCTGAGGGTTTCAGGGCTTCAGTGGAAATTTCATAACGGATGTGAACAACAAAACACTTCAGCCTTGTCTATTTCCCATCAGCCGGTAGAAGCATGGCTCTAAGTTGGCACGCTCCTCTTCCAGATTCCTGGCAATGATGGAAGCTGCAAGTCTGAGGCAGCGTGCTGGCAGAGCCAATAACCTGCATGTTTCACATTTCTCCTCTGATTCTCTACAGTGGAGGTCAGGAGTGCAAAGCTAGCCTGACACAATTACAGCCACTACACTCGTTGAAGGAAGCAACAGAAATTCTCCTTTAGACTTTAGTACAAAAAAAGCACATGTCTAAATAAACATACAAAGTCATTTAAATTATTTTTATACAAACAAAACAGTTAAACAGCATGTTCATCCACACAGCAGTGATAGTGGATATTCAGCCCTCTGCTTGCATATGGATTTGATAGCATTAATTTACTTTCACATTTGCCAAAACAAATTGAAAAAAAAAAAAAGTGTGCAGAATCTTTAAGTTAGTGTCCTGTTAGTCTTGAGTTTGTACTTTTACAGTCACCAAATACTGAAAACATAACTTAAAATAATATCAAATATTTCTCATAGAACTCGATTTTCTCAGCAGTCAACAGTCAAAATCGAGAATGTTTTACATCTTGCTACTAGTTCAAAGTAGTGGCAGAAATACAGACAAAGGCCAGTAAGCTGCTGCCATGACAACAGTACTAAATTCCAGGCTGTGTAACAGTTCAAGGAAAAAGCTGGTGACATCCTATGTTTTCAGTCTATATCGACACGGGAACTTTGAATTCCACACTCACTACAATGAAATCCAGAGATCACTCCTTAAAAGCTGCAACCCAAGACCTGGATTTAAGGCAGCATATTTACAGGAAGTGACTGCAGAACCGCTGCTGACTGTGTTACAGTACCTTAAAAGCAGAAGCTTGTTAAAAGAGAAAGAAGCTTTTTTTCCATTCAGTATTTAGGTCACCGGTCACGTCACTTAAAGTCTTCATTTCATGCTGTCATTTTTGTTGTTTGGTGTCATCAGATGTCATCAGTAGAGGAAGGTAACCACTACCTCAATCAAACCGGGATGATGTCAAACTTGACAAATTGACTTGAAGAATTAGACAGCACCTAATGTCGAAGAAACTGCTCCAGACTGTTTGTCCACAGTTCAGATATTCTCGCAGTTTTGCAGAGGCAAGGCAGTGCGCATAGGAAACCGTAAAACATCCTTTAGGTTGTAGCTTCCCTTTCGGTTTTGTTTATAGACAAGACAACATAGCACACAAAGTATGAGGACAAACAGAACAGCCACAAATACCCCGACTATTATCCATATCCAGGGGAAAGCTGCAGAGTTGGGAATAGAGGCTTTGGTAAAGAAAACAGAAAAAGAGAATATTCAAATGAGTCAAACAGAAAATATCCAAACGCTGCTTGAATTGAAACTGGATGTGAAAAACAAACTAAAATCTCACCTTGTACATCAACGTTAAACTCCTTGGTGACATTCCCTACTGTGTTGCTCACAGTGCAGATATACTGTCCTTCATGCTCAAAGCCGACAGAACTGATAGTGAGAACGCTGCCAGTGTAGGAAGATGAGCTATTTTTTGGGCGTGTCCAGGTGTATGAGGGGCTGGGGTTTCCCACAGAGGAGCAGTTCAGGTGTAGAGTGTCTCCTTCCGTGATTGTGATCACATCTGGATTTGGTGGCTCATTGAGCTCAGGCCCATCTGTGTGATTATTGAAGGAAAAAAAAGAACAAAAGATTTAGCAAAACAAACAATTTTGGAAGAGAAATTCAACATAGGGAAACATGGGCCTGTTTTCACAGTCGCGCAATTTTGTTAATCTCTGTAACTTTTCATCTGTGATAATTGACAGAGAAAATGTTTAACACGTTGGAAACGTAAAACAGATTATTCACTAACATAATATACAGCAGAAACTGGAAAGCACTGTCCACAGTTCAGCCCATTTCGCTTAATTTCTACTCTTTAAGATTTCAAAGGATCATATTTTACCAGTTTGTCCACTTCATGATGTTTAACTGCTCTACTTACTTTGCAGGTTAATGCTCACCGCACTAAACATCTGACATAAAGTTTATATTACATGCAGTGTGACATTAATAGGTCAGTCTGACAGTTCAGAGAGTTATTCTAGCCATATGGCACTCTGAAAGGAGTGGATGAGTTTTTCTGGAGTGGCTTTAACATAATAAAAAGAACAGACTTTTCTTTCTTGAAGATTTGTTGCAGTCAATTGCTTCCAGATTTAAATTGATATATACTAAAAAAATTTCATTTAGAGTTTAAACACAATTATTATTATTTTTTAAGGTTCACAAACAAAGTGGAGTTCTATTTTTTGGTCTCTACAAACACACTGAGTGTTTTAGTTTTTAGCAGCTAAATCCTCCACTATGTTCATCAGCTTGTGTCAGTCAACAGTTTGTTGATGATGCTTTTTAGAGCCTGTTCATTAACAGTGATGAGAGGTGTGAGGAAGAATCAAAACAGTAAAGTAATGGGACATAAAACTAAACCAGTGACATGAAACATGCTCAAAATGTTAAACTCTGAGGAACAGAACAAAGAGCGTCTTTATTTCTCTCAGACTCACAGTAGACTGGAGGAGCAGAGAATTTTTCTGATGTCACCACTGGAGGGCTCTGTGGTCCAGCTGGTCCCAGCTCCAGCTTGGCTTCGCACCAGTACTGGGCTCCATCATCTTTTCTACTGGGGGTGATGTTCAGAGTGAAGGTCTCATTCACTGGTTTCTTTTGTTCACTCCTGGACTGTAGGTGACGCAGTGCTGTGTTTCCTCTGTAGAAGGTCACATTGAGCTTTTCAACAGGAGCTACGTTCTGTACGCTACACTGCAGGGTGTACTGCTGATTCTCAAACATCATCTCAGTGTGGTTTACAAAGCTGATGGAGACACTTTCTGGAAGCTCTGTGAAGACAAGGAAAGAAACAAAAATGTAAAGAACAACATAGAATGTAAGCTAGAGGTTGGTCTGCAGCAGCTGAGAGTATGAATCCATCCAACTGTATGTTTCCACAAATAATTAATAAATATAATAATAAGGTTATAAAGCAATTTTCACTTTAGAATTATAACTAAGTATAAGTGATGTAAAATTCACTAATGCATCTCCTGGTATAAAGTAAACATACTTACGATAAAGAGTTGGATTCAGAACGCTAGTACACTGAACATCAGCATCATTGGTATAATAGCACTGTAGAGATATGCCCCATTCAGTCAGTCTGTCAACTGTCCAGAACATCGTGGTTCCATTTTGTGAAACTTTTCCCACAGGGTGCTCCAAACCTGAAACATCTCCACTGCAGTCCTTCTGACATACAACACATGTAACATTGGCTGGGTCACCGTACTTCACTACCAGCGCAGATGGAGTGAACACAGGAGATTCTGTGCAGATAGAACCTGTAAGAAACACATCCAGTGTTGTTATTTGGTAGATTAGCAGATACACTTCATACACAGTGTGCACTATTTTAGTCAGACATTACTGTATATTTTGTATCCTATAAAAGGTTTTGCAACCCAATAAAATCTTTGTACATTATATGGCTCTGCTGTTCTCTGTGTGTATATGTTTATTTAAAATCAAACACAAAATTAATCAGCAAGATTATACAAGTAGATTCAACTTCTCAATTGATATCAGAACATTTTGTACAAGGTTTATATATAATAAGAATAAGAATAAGGATTAAGAAAGCAGAGAGACGTTGTTTGCATAGTTACACTCTGGTGACAAGTTAAAGGAAAAATTTGAACAGTCGAACCCTGCAGTGGGAAGTTTTGGCCCTTATGTGCATCTTTCCTTGAGGCACAGTCAGAGCAAATCAATCATAAAGTTGTTCTGAGTGATCAGTCGATCCTGTTCCATCCTAATTGGTCTCACTTTCATAAAGTGTGAGTTAAACCAATCTGTTAAACCAACATCAGTTAAACCAATCAGAGACCCGGGTCTCTGATTGGTTTAATGACTATAAAAAAGCATGTAAATTATATGCTACAGACCTCGCGGTCACTATAGATCTCAAATCAGTTTAACCAGTGTGGGTTAGCCTGATCAGATCCAGATATGTGAAAAAGAGTAACTGTAACTGTGCAGGTTACAGGCTACTGTAGTTTATTTGAATGAAGTTTTCCTAAGTCTCCTGCTAAGCAAATATATTCATCACAAATGGAAAATGTCTGACAGTCTTTGTAGGAAAGCTACTTTCGGCTGCTCCCAACAACAGATCACCACAGCGGGAAGCTTGATGAAGTTTGATGTGGCAGATTTTTAGGTCAGCTGCCATCCGGACACAGTCCCAAATGGATCAAAGCGGAGAATTTGTAAATCCCTACGCCATGGAGCCACTTTGTAATACATTTTTATCGCTCTAATTTATACACTGTCTGGTTTCTCAGCCACCACCAAAACACCAAACGAATGAACAGCTTTAGGAAGAATGCTTTTCCATCGGTAGAGGGGTCCGGAGATTTTGGAGGTCGATTCTAAGAAGCACTTTGCTAGTAAAACTTTATGTTGACTCCTTTTATCCCCCCCCATCTATTTAATAACATGAGACATAATGAAATAATTAAATCTGTAAGTCTCATAATAAAAACACGAAGCGTCAAACTGTTGTATTACTTTGAAGCAGCAACACTCTACCCCCCAAAAGTACGGGGGAAAAAAATCTCTGAGCACAACAGATAACGGGACACTTACCAGAGGCGGACACGCGGACGTCTCGGAAGGAGATCATCAAAGAAATAACGAGGAAAAGGTAACAGGAAAGCATCGTGTCCAGATAGTTTCGTTGGGAAAACGAAAAAGAAAAAACGTTTGTTAATAAAAAATCTCCGAGCCCAAAGTTTGTTGGCCAGATGGTGTCTGTAATGAACTGAGAGCAGAACAGATAGCAACATGGAGGTCCACGCTCCTTTATAAGCTGTGGGCGTGGATCAGCGGGCTGGTCTTCTCTTTGGGAAAGTGAAATCAAAAACATCCATCCGGGAAATCTGAATTTTCGGGGAAATCCCATTAAGAAAAATAAGCGATGAGCTCATGTCAGCCTCATAGCAGTCAGGTCCTCTAAACACCACGACCCCCCCACCACCACCACCACACACACACACACACACACACACACACAACTGTTTAAAGGGGAGAGGGAGGGGAGACAGGAGGACAAAGGAGGGGAACAACTAAGCTGTAGTGCCTCTTCACCTCACTGTGCAATACTTTTGTAAATAGTCAACAGTGCAATAGACTCAATACTTGAAATGTGCAATTCACTTGTATTTTTATTTTTTATTCCTATTTATTCTATTTATCCCCTTCGTATATTTTATTTATATGTCTCTGTATTTATATGTGTGTGTGTGTGTGTGTGTGTGTGTGTGTGTGTGTGTGTGTGTGTGTGTGTGTGTGTGTGTGTGTGTGTGTATATATAATATTCTGTAACTGTAACTTCTGTCGGTGCTGTGCTTTTGGAAACCGAATTTCCCAGAGGAACCCACCCGAGGGATTAATAAAGTTTTATCTTATCTTATCTTATCTTACACACACACACACAAACACACACACACACACACACACTGGTAAATGAAAACGTGTATGTAGTCTGACTGATCTGAGTGATAAATTCTAAAATGTGCAGTGTTTTGCTTTTAAATGTATAAATAAGAAATATTTCAATAAACTCAAAAACTTCAGCAAATATACTTTATGTCCCTTCCTGCTGGTCTGCACACACAAATGCTGAGGCCTAGTTATTTCAGTGAAGCAGATTTCCCTTATCTCTTTCCTGTGAAGCCTTCCTCCAGGACAAAGTCGTGCTCAGGACCAGCTCTCAACTGCTAAGACTGAAGCATTAAAAGCCCTTTAGCCTGTCTTCCTATCTGTTTCATTCCTTCACACTTCAGAAATGATCTACAACCTTGTTTAGTCACTCCTCCTTAGTTATTTTTAGTCTGTTTATTCTCGCTCCCCCTTACTCCAGCTTGAAGTCATAAGAGGCACGACTACATATCAGAACATCTGGAAGTGCAGCAGCAGAGCCACACGAGTGAAACAGAGAGACCAAGCCATCTGAAGAAAACTTGTAATTCGTTCATGTCATTCATTTGAGTCAGGGACGAAAGTTTCATAATCATAAAAACACAGTGTTGTGAAGTTTAAATCTCCCCAAACGAACTGATTTGTCACACAGACTAGATCAAACAAATGCATTTATCCATTCTCCAATTAAAAAAATCACAATATCAGTGACATTGTCTAAAGTATACTATTCTCTTTATAGCTCCTATAATATTTTTATATGTAACAGTAAAAACGAACAAGTGTTAGTGAAAAGGCTTTTGACTCGGGGGTCACTGGTAATCGTGCTGAGCCTTAAGGAGTGTAAAGACAGTTTACATTCCCAACATGCTTCTGTGTTTACTAAAATCTTGCCTCCCTTTGCTTTTTGGACTCATTTTAATGCTTTGGTTTTCATTTTTTGAGGCAGATACAAAAATGTTGGTTGTGAGCCAACCACTGAAACCATGGCAACATTAAATGAGGAAATTCTGAAGGTGTTAGTCATTTATAAAAAGTTTTCAAGTCATGCTGTTGGTATAGTATGAGCTACAATTTGTTATTCACACCAAACATCTTTTTTAATATTAATCCAAGTAAAAGCACTGATATGAATCTGTAAAATGTTTGTGCTACAGACACTAAGGCATGTAATATGTTACTCAAGCAAAATTTTTTTAACTAGAAGTAGACAAATGAACTTAAAGTAGTAACACAGAAGCTCTCAATGCAGAAAATGCTGGCTAATGCTGGAGTTTGCTGTTGTAAGGCTGCCATCCCAGATTCCAGTTACTTAGCTTCATTTTAGATTTATCTTCATGATGTTTGCTATTGTATGTAAAATGCGTTATTTAAATAGAGTGGACATGAACTGAACATTGGTTAGATGGTTGTGAAACACGTGGATTTTATTTGATCATCAAAAAAGAATCAAAAATAGTTTTAGAAAAAGAAAATCATAGTTCTGAGCCATTAATGGAAGTAAACTCAGGCTGAATAAAAACAGCAAAACACAACAAACCAACAGCTTCAACAAAACCTACAAACAAAACTGAAGTGGCAAAAAGTGACCTAACAAACAGAGGTCAAAAGGAAAAACAAGCAAACACTAAGAAATGATCTGAATACAAAGAAACTAAAGCACTTTAACTTTTCATTAATCACTTCCAACATAACTAAATACTGGATTTAAATGTCAAATGAGATCAACTATATACTTAAAAGCGACCACTGCTGTCATCACCTCATGATCTGAGGACACTTGACACATTCCAGTCTGGACTTCCTGTGACTGTGAGCGCAGCTTTCCAGCAACCAATGGTTATTCAAAATGTTACAAGTAGGAAAATCAAGCAGGATGATGTAAGTTTGTTAGTGAGTCAGGAAGTCAAAGGTTTTTCGGGACTAAAGTGACAGGGGAGGTGCTTCTGTGCATGAAGACTTGGAAAGCCTCAAAGAGACCAATCAGGGCAGTGAAGGGAAGAGAGAACGAGGAGTGTTAAACATCTAATGGTGAAGGAGTTTATATTCTGTTTGACTGGAGCTTCAGACAAAACTTCCAGATAAAGTTAAACTGGACTCTGTGAGCTTTCTGGTTAGACCTTATCTCTCTGCTTCTCTGTGCTGGGACAGTGCCAGACATGCTGGTGCCATTTGTAGTGTAAAGGCATACGGTGGTATTCTCAGTGCGATCACAGATTTTAGGGATGTGAATTCAGTCTTGTGTTTTTGTAATGTGTAGTAACTGAAATGTGGGTGAGCGAGGGAACAGCTAAATAGATGCAGTTCATAATCCACATATCAGAGACACTGGATTATTATTAGATTTTTAGAATCAATGAATGAATGTGAGATTTTAATCAGTAAATATTGCTACTGGATAATATTGGATAATTGAATAATTAACTCAAAGTGTTTAAATGATGGAAGAATCACAAGAATCAGAATTATAACAACAGAATCAGCCTCAGTCTCACATAAACTACCAGACAAGTTGGATCACATCTACATCAGTAGAAAGAATCCATAAGCAGGATCTGAAAACATGAGATTAAAAACTCAAATTCACGTCATTATTGTGTGAACTGGGGCTAATTAAACTGGGAAAAATAATTAAACTGGCTTTAAAATACATTTCTCTTACTTTAGTTAAGTTTATTCCTTATTTTAGTTAGTTGTTTATTTAGTTGAGTGAAGGGAACTCGCAAAGTAAGAATTTCATTGCTCTGCACGGCCACTTGTGTTTTGTGGTGTATATGACAATAAACTTCTTGAATCCTGAATCTTACTGAGCACATTCCTAGAATACTATACCCACAGAATTAAGGAGTGTAACATCTGCCCAACATCTCCTTTCTCCAGATCTATTAAACTGTGGTTATCAGATAACCATAGTTTGAAGTAGAGTCACTGAAAGTCTGTAATGTTACAGGGCTTTTTCAGTAAATACCTCAGACAAGGAAGTTATGTTTTTGGTAGCATTGGATGTTATTCTGTTGGTAAAAAGAACATTTTGAAAAAAAATATGAAATCTTGTGGAGTGGAGTCATGGAAATTTGTCTGCAGTCCACTCCGGTCCTGCTCCTACACAGTGTTTGTGAAACATAATGAAACGTGGACATGACAACACAAGCTTGAGAACACAGGGAGAGACACACGGGTACAGATAAGGGAGACGAAAGCATAACTAAGACAGACTTACATCGAAGACAGGAAAGACTCATGAATACGGAGACATGGATAAAAACATACACTAGAATAAATCACTCAATAAACCCTAACTAAATAACACAAGAACTTAACATTGATGCAATCTAACAAAAGAAAAACAAAAATACAAAATAAACTCAAAACACTGGGTCACAGATCCAGGCCCTGACAATTCCTTTGGACCTCTGACGGCTTCTTTGAGGTCAAATAAGGTTAAACTTTCATAAAATGTCTTTTATCTTTAAAACTGTGGTTAAAATTTAGTGCCTTTGTTAATATTGGCAACATTTATAAAATGATAGTGGAGATCTTAAATATGACATTATAGTTTACAATCAAATATCATGTCACAAATGATATCAAACCTGATTTATATTTTACATCAAGTTGAATCCAAAGTTTGTTACATCTTTAAAAATGAGAAAGACAATGACTTGTTAGTTAGAAATATACTGTAGCATAATATTATATAATAGGCTGAAGTTGTTCACATCCAGTTATTTACAAATCAATACCTTGTCCATTACCTGCTCCTACATAGTGTATGTGTATAAAATACAATACTATTCCCTAAAAGTAAACACTGCTCAGAGACTGAGCTGCATTAGCGGAGGTTTGTGCTTCATCTTGTTAATATTTTTCTGTGTGTTTGTGAGTTTGTATAACTGCTTTTAAAGTTTGATTTGCCACATGGATGTGTGGTTGTTTTTTGGGTTTTTTTTACATATACGTGTTTCTGTTTAAATTCACAACACATTAAACAGTATAATGAATCAAATCAGAGCATTCATTGTTTCAGTTTCCCGTTGGTAAAGAAGAAATGAAAGTAAAGGTGGCAAAAACCGTGGGAATGGTCGGAGTCATACTTTAGTTAGCTTAGCTTCACTAGTTCGTTTGTCAGCCTCCAGTGACCAGAAGAAGAAGAAAAATGCCTATGTTTTTCTTTCTAGCTTTTCCACTGATTTTTATTCAGGCTCAGTGAAAGGTTCACCTTATAACTCGAGCTAATCTCTGATGTTCATTCATGAGGTTACAAATTGCCAACAGAGAAAAAATGCTTTAAAGTAGCTTAAAAACCTTAAAGATGTCTAGTTTTGGACAGAGCCAAGTCATTTCTGGACTTCGCCCTCTGCCTGTTCCTCTTCTGGTTTGTTTTGATTATCTGACTGCTTCCACATATCTGAGTCAAGCTCTGACATGAAGATTTGCATTTTGCAGTTTTACCCGTCTGCCTCCTCTTAACCTGTCCTCCTGAAACTTTTAAATAAGAAACATGCACACAAACACACAGAGGGGAGAAAACACACACGCTGGAGGCAAAACTGAGCAGCCTTTAAATTTCACCAGGACTTCGTTGATTGTTTGGAAATGAAAATGCTAAAACATAAATGCATATTTCTACATTCAGATTCCACTTAACAGTACATCTATATACTTCAGCTTTGACCTGTAACAGGCCTGCGTCAGATTAGCTAAAACTGAGTTTTCAGTTCTGCAAAGTTGACAGAAGTGGAAAAAATGAAGCAACAGTGGATCGATGAGTTTCACTGAGGAGTGGATTACGTTTGCATCCTGACGGGACTTTTTTTTCTCAGTACGTCTAATTTTAACACTATGACTTTGATTAAAAGAACTGGCAGCTAGTCATACTGCCAGTACTCCTATGAGAATATAAAGAAGTCACAGCTCTCTGAGTGATGACTGATACCTCTTACAGACACTGAAAGCTTCTACAAACAAAAAAAACAGAAATAACAGCTTGACAGGATCGATTCTAGTTTGCTTTATTCTAAAGTTTAGCTAACTGGTAGGCCCTGTCATCAAATTACACTCTGCTGTCAGGGTTTTCATGCTTTTACGCCTTTCTTCGGCCTCATTAGCTTATTTGTTTTTATGTGTACACTCATACTATTTATTTTATATGTTTTTATTCTTATAGTTAATCTGCTGAATTCAATTATATGAAGTGTTTCCCATTTTTCTGTTTTGTTTCTTTTCCCCTCTCCTCGCCTGTAGCACACTGTCCTCTTACGACAGCTGGTCAGGTGAGAAGTGTGTGAGGCTTGTGCTGGTTACAGCCTGTCCAAACACATTAGGCTAATCTAGTATTAAAATATACTGATGCTGTATGGTTTCAGTTCAAGTTTGTTTCAGCAATAACTCATGTCCATCTTTTCTCACTGAATCAGAGTCAGAGAGACTTTATTTATCTCCAAGGGGCAATTAACAATAGCGTCCCCACTAATAACCCTCTATTCACAGTTATTTATATTCAGGGTCAAAGTGAGATACGTATAAACTACATAACTTTGTGAAAATGTCTTAATCAGGTAATATTCACATAAATAATCCAAGTTTGATGTGTGTGTGTGTGGTGTTATGTGAGAAAAGAAAGGTCATTGTTATTACATTACATGTTATGATTGTCTGACATGGGAATAGCTCAACCTTTAAATAACAGGAAATAGGCCTGGAGAATTATGTCACTACCATAGTAGCTCTGACTGTGATCTTGACTGAAAAGTTCAGATTCACGCAGATCATCAGCTTTTTCATATTACAGTTTTTTCTGATTGCTTAAGCACATTTTTTGTAACTATTGGCTAATTTTGCAAAACTCTTCACACAAATAAGAAAACCTGTCACCCAATAATCAAAACATTGTAGTTCTCTTGCAAAAGCAAACACAGCTAGATTAACTCTTCACACCTTCGTAAAAATGGTGTTTCCGTATCAAACAGTACACACAAGCCATCATCTACTAAGCACACAATGCGCCAACTGCACACTGATGGTATGAATACAAAACACATCTGGCTTTTGCTTTCTCTGTGCACAAGGTAGGCTATGTCAGTTTGAGCTCATACTTCTGTCATAGATCCATAAGCATAGAGGGATCCAAACTTCAAGTACTGGTGTTTATTCAAACACATCAAAACAAACACAAGTGTTTATTTCCAAGTATAGGATTATTTGCAATCGCCATAATGACTATATGGGTTACTTGGTCTGCAGTGAACATGCTTCCTCTGCCCCCAGCATCTGGTCATCTAGCAATTCTGTAAAGTAACAATTTCAGTATTTTTACATCAATGGTATTGGTGTGTTTCTCATTGGCATATGGCAGTGCTACAAATCTTTGTGCGAAGTGACTGTACTAACCGATTCTCATTTCAAGATGTCCTTATGGTACTTGCTACAGTGTAGCGGCTCGAGTTAGGCTGGACCCGTTGGCCAGCTACCCTCAGGGTCATTCCACGGTTGATTACATGGTCCACTATTGTAGCTCTGATGTCATCAGCAATTCTATTTCTTACTCTTCCTACCCTTCCTCTCCCCCCTCCTCATCTTCCTCTCCCCCCTCCTCGTCTTCCTCTTGCTCCTCCTTGTCCTTGTCGTCCTCTTCATCCTACTTCTTCACCTCCACGTCCTCTTCCTCGGCCTCCTCTACTTCTCACTCTTTCTGCTCCCTCCATTGTACTCCGCACACACAGCTTACCTGTATTATAGTGCTTAGGCTGATTGCAAAGTGAACTAATTATCTAAAAAAGTTTTCACATGTGAAAGTGTGCCAGACAGTTGGCAAATTAGTGTTAATGATAGCCATACATGTGTATACTTTTGCTAGGAGTGTGTTGGAAATTTGGTAATTGAGATGTAATGTGCATACATGCCTCCAGTATCTCAGATTATTATCTAGCGTCTTCTAGTGGTAAAACACAAGTATTACATTATTAAAGGTCCTCAGGAGGAGCTCACTAGAGAGTCAAACCTTTGGGCCCAGCGACCCCCTCACAGGTGAGAATATTTATCTATTATAATCTTGACACCATTTGTGCTCTTAGATGCAATTATTTGTTTAAAAACATTGAATAAAGACTAATTTGTCAGTGACATTAGTGACATTTTTAGTAAATTAATGTTAGTAAATTATTTTGCAGACTGGGTTTTAGGATCTTGAACCCCACTTTGAAATCCACTGCTCATCAACAGCTGGCAGAGCACAAATGTAACATTAAATCAGAGATGAAACTAATGATGAGTATAAACAATGAATCTTCCCTTGCAGATGTGCTTTGCTTTACAGCAAATTCACTTGCAGAAGTCAGACAGACAGAGGCTATGACAGGGAGGGATTTGAGTGATTTGTTCAGATAAGTGCGCTTGGATAGGCTGAGGATGAAATGGGACAAACAAAGACTTTAACAAATACAAACACGGATCCTTAAACGTACTCGTTCAAGACTCAAACATTATTCACTTCTCTCGCTGAACTAAAAAAAAAGTAAAAAATTAAATAAAAACTGTGGGTGAATAAACTGCAAGCATAACAGTGACAGCACTTTGTGTGAAGTTAAAAGTCTGTATGTTTGTATCTGTTTTCAAATTCAAATTTCAAATTCAAATTTTATTTGTCACACACACACAACCATACACAGTATGACATGGGGGTGAAATGCTTGTAGCTGTACAATGCCCGACCATTAAATGACAGAAGAAAAGTTTTACAATATTTACAATTTACTACAAAAATTTACAAATTAACTTAGGAATTTACAGTAAAGAATGTGCAAATAGCAGAAGAGATTATAAAGATAAGGATTATAAATTATAGGAATTATAGGATTATAGGAAATGTGTGGTGGTGCGTGTGGTGACGTGTGTGGGAGAGTCCAGTCCTACACCTGGTTCAGGCGCCCGAATAGCCTGGGGGAAGAAGCTCCTCCTCATTCTCTCTGTTTTGGCCTTAAGGGAGCGGAAGCGCTTCCCAGACCTCAACAGTGAGAAGAGTCCATTGTTGGGATGGGAGAGGTCCATCATAATCTTCCTAGCTTTGGACTTGCACCGCTTGGTGTAGATGGACAGCAGGTCAGGGAGCTCTGATTGAATGATGCGTTCATCAGTGATATCAACTCTATTTTTCAAGTCACCTATATTTGACAACAGCATAATAAAAATGGAAATATGGCCACACCAATGAAAAAACCCTGGAGGCGCCGCTGATCTGAAGACCCTGTTGCAGCAAATTTGAAGGACAATAATGTTTGTTTCTTAAAAGAAGAAACAAACATTGCCCAGGGGGCATCAGTTACAAAGTATTGATATGATAGCTCGTTAGTCTGTGTGTGTGTGTGTGTGCTTCTGTAACGAATAAATAAATGTCATTATGAATGCAGGTTGTTAGATAATTACACAGTGGCAGCTGTTGCTTAAACATAAGAAAACAAGGATCTAACATGAAATAATAATTAAACCACAGCTCTGAAATCTGTACTTAAGCTGAACAACAACAACAAACTACTGTAAATGCAACAAAGAGACATCGCTAACATCATGTAAGAGTTTTGATCAAGGAACATAAGTCAGTTAAGATGTTGCCCGAAGTATGCAAAGAATAATAACATTGCAATAAATATCCAGTAAATATCCAAACATACTGGTCACCTACACACACTCAGTGATCTTTGACAGTGACCTTTGTCCCACTGATATCACGAGGGAGTGAAGAGGACACCATGTGGTTGTTTTGTAGACAAAATGACACCCAGATGTTTTTGTGATATAACAAAGAAATTTATTTAACTGATAGTAAATTATTTTGCAGACCCCATGGCCCTACTTTGAGACTAATAATAATAATAAAAATACATTTTATTTTAAAAGCGCCTTTCAAAACACTCAGGGACACTGTACACAGCAGAATAGAGACAAGCAATAACAACAACAAGCATAACAGTTTACAAAGTTATAAAGATAAAATGTGGAGTAAATTTAAAAAGCAGAATGGAAAAGCTTATGTGGAATAGGCTATTGTGAGTTTTGAGTCTAGACTTAAAAAGCGAGAAGGAAGTGATGTTTATCATATCAGGAGGAAGGGAATTCCAAAGTCAAGGAGCAGAGAAAGCCCTGTGCCCCATGGTGGCTAACCGAGGGGAAGGGACAGAGAGAGGAGCCGAGAAGGAATGGTGATCTGAACCAGATCAGAGAGGTATGAAGGGGAGAGATGATGAATAGCCTTAAATGTATACAAAAGTATCGTGAAATTAATGCGGTATTTGAGCGGAAGCCAATGAAGCTGCTGCAGAGCAGGGGTGATGTGGTGCATAGAAGGGGTCCCGGTGATAATACGAGCAGCAGAGTTCGGGACACGTTGAAGCTTATGGAGAGATTTTTGACTAAGACCAAAAAGAAGAGAGTTGCAGTAATTGATCCGGGAAGTGACCAGGCTATGAACAAGAACAGCAGTGACATGTGGGAAAAGGACGGAGACGATTAATGTTACACAAATGGAAATATGCAGACCGAGTAATGTTATTGATGTGTGAGTTACAAGAGTACTATCGAGGACGACACCCAAACTTTTCACACATGGAGAAACAGAGACTGGCCAGTTATTGATTGTAATTGAAAAGCTATTAGTTCTGGATAGTGTTGTTTAGTGCCTACAAGCAGAAGCTCTGATGTGTTACTATTGAGTTTAAGAAAATTGGAAGAGAACCATGAATTTAGTTCGGCTAAACAGAGAGTGAGGGACTACGCTCATCAACAGCTGTATAAATATCTGTAACATTTAAAGAAAGAAATCAACTGTTGATCAGAAATGATCAGAAATGTGAAAGCTTGCCTTGCATATGTGCTAAACAGGAAGTTTGCTCACAGAGGATAGACAGACAAAGGTCATTTCTTCAGCTGTCAATAACAATAATTTTACTGAGTTTGTAGTTTCCCCTTTGCTTGCGTTTACAGTAGCATCCCAGTGACAGACCGACAAGGACCAGAACTCCCAGTAAGGTTCCACGTATTATGTATGGAATGGAGCTGACTGTAAAAAAGAAAAGAAGAATAATATACACGAGGCAAATTAAAAACACCAAAACAATCACAATGAATTTAATTCTTGGATTAAAGATTGGATTATTCTCAACTGCTGTATCATTTCTAGAGGAAAATATTGTGATTGATCTTCAGTGACTCATTTTCCAGGAAGTATCTGACAACACTCACCTTGTACATCAATGTTAAACTCCTTGGTGACAGTCCCTACAGTGTTGCTCGCAGTGCAGATATGCTGTCCTTCATGCTCAAACCCAACAGATTTAATAGTGAGAACGCTGCCACTGTAGGAAGGAGCGCTATTTAGTGGGAGTGTCCAGGTGTATGAGGGGCTGGGGTTTCCCACAGAGGAGCAGTTCAGGTGTAGAGTGTCTCCTTCCGTGATTGTGATCACATCTGGATTTGGTGGCTCATTGAGCTCAGGCCCATCTGTGTGATTATTGAAGAAGAAACAGAACACAATATATTAGCAAAATCAACCATTTTTAATTTAAAAGAGGAATGTTCACTGATGAACACATGAATTGTTTTGACAGTCAGACAATTCCTTTAATCTCTGCTGAACTGTGTACAATTAGCCTCTGAGGCTTTCTGGAGTTATTACTAAATGTTCTCATTTAATGTTATCCCCTCTAGGTCATATGATGCACATATACGTATGGTGGTTTCTGGATCCAGATGTGAGTCAGAGTAGCGAGTTAACAGTTGTGTCTGACATCAGACTCCTTTGTTTGGATAAGTTACCTGATTAAATGTGTTCATGTCACCGGCTCACATCAGTGATCAAACTGTGCTGTTGATTGTGATGATTTGAGAATCATGTTCATCTTAAATATGTTACTGAGGGGGTTTTAAATTAATAACAAAAACTTAACAAAGGTCAAAGGCAATATGACTATCACATAAAGACTGAGCATGCCCCTTGTGTCCACACTGAAGTGGAAGCACATATTCATGGAGAGTGGAAAGTATCAAATTACTGTCTCTAGTACACTATACTATACTTCACTTTCACCGTATGCTAGTATACTTAATACTTATTTTTCAGTGAGTAATATTTTACTATTTATTCCACTTCATTATATTTAACTGCTGCAGTTACCTTGCAGGGTGTTGCTCTTTATACAAAACATAATATACAGTATACACCAAAAAACTACCAAAAGTTTGTACACATAATCTCGTTTAATGTTTTTTCTTTATTTTTACTACTTTCATTATTGTAGATACTTACTGAAGACATCAAATATATGAAGCAAGATATATGGAATTATGTAGCAAAGAAATAAATGATAAATAACTCTAAAAATAATGTCTTATATTTTAGATTCCTCAAAGTAGCCACCCTTTGCTTTGTTAACAGCGTTACAAACCCTTGGTCTTCTCTCAATGAGCTTCATGATGCTCACCTGTTTGTACTTCACAGGTGTGACTTGTCATTTTTCATTTGTGGAATTTCTTGTCTTCTTAATTATTGTTGGGACCATCAGTTGTGTTGTGCAGAAGGTTGGTACCCAGCTGACAGCCCTATTTGACAACTGTTAGAATTCATATTAGGGGAAGAACCAATGAGCTAAGTAAAGAGAAATGACAGTTCATCATTACTTTAAGAACTAAAGGTCAGTCAGTCAGAATATTGCTAAAACATCAAGCACTACGAGGAAACTGGCTCACACGAGGACCACCCCAGGAAAGCAAGACCGAGAGTCACCTCTGCTTCTGAGGATAAATTCATCCGAGTCACCAGCCTCAGAAATCGCAAGTGAACAGCACCTCTGATCAGAGCCCAGATAAATGCCACACAGAGTTCCAGTAGCAGACACATCTCCACATCAGCTGTTCAGAGGAGACTGCGTGAATCAGGCCTTTATGGTCAAACAGCTGCTAAAAACCACAACTAAGGAAAGGCAACAATCAGAAGAGATTTGTTTGGGCCAAGAAACATAAGGATTGGACATTAAACCAGCGGAAATCTGTGCTTTGGTCTGATGAGTCCAAATCAGAGATCTTTGTTTCCACCTGCCGCGTCTTTGTGCAAAGCAGAAAAGGTGAACGGATGGTCTCTACATGTATAGTTCCCACTGTGAATCATGGAGGAGGTGGTGTGATGGTGTGGGGGTGCTCTCCTGGTGACACTGTTGGGGATTTATTCAAAATTGAAGGCACACTAAACCAACATGCCATCCTATCCAGTTTGCATTTAGTTGGACCATCATTTATTTTTCAACAGGACAATGACCCCAAACCCGCCTCCAGGCTGTGAGAGGCCTATTTGACCAAGAAGGAGAGTGATGGAGTGCACAGTCGTCTGACCGAAACCCAGTCGAGATTGTTTGGGATGAGATGGACCACAGAGCGAAGACAAAAAGACCAACAAGTGCTCAGCACCTCTGGGAACTCCTTCAAGACTGTTGCAAAAACATTTCAGGTGACGACCTCATGAAGCTCATTGAGAGAATGCCAAGAGTGCGCAAAGTAGTAATCAAAGGAACAGGTGGCTATTTTGAAGAATCTATAATATAAAACATGTTTTGAGTTATTTCACACTTTTTTGTTTATTACATAATTCCATACGTGTTCATAGTTTTGATGCCTTCAGAAGAATCTACAATGTAAATGTTCATGAAAATAAAGAAACGCCATTAAATCAGAAGGTGTGTCCAAACTTTTGACTGGTAGTGTACAGTGGGTATGGAAAGTATTCAGACCCACTTAAATTGTTCATTCTTTGCCTCTCCTCAGTGCAAGACACATGAATGCCCTCATGGAGTTTGCTAAAAAAAAACAAAACAAACAAACAAAACACCCGAAGGACTCCAAGATGGTGAGAAATAAGATTCTCTGGTCTGAAGAGACCAAGAGAACTTTTTGGCCTTAATTCTAAGTGGCATGTGTGGAGAAAACCAGGCACTGCTCACCACCTGCCCAGTACAGTCCCAACAGTGAAGCATGTTGGTGGCAGCATCATGCTGTGGGTGTGTTTTTCAGCTGCAGGGACAGGACGACTGG
>NW_024582614.1:6782-17319 GCF_018398535.1 Haplochromis burtoni | reverse complement strand
GTAGGGTAAAGTGTCTTGCCCAAGGACACAACGACAAGGACAGAGAGCCCAGGAATCGAACCGGCGACCTTCCGGTTACAGATACGCTTCCCAACCCCTTGAGCCACGGTCGCCCTAAACAAAACAAACAAACACCTGAAGGACTCCAAGATGGTGAGAAATAAGATTATTTTTGAGAACTTTTTGGCCTTAATTCTAAGTGGTATGTGTGGAGAAAACCAGGCACTGCTCACCACCTGCCCAGTATAGTCCCAACAGTGAAGCATGTTGGTGGCAGCATCATGCTGTGGGTGTGTTTTTCAGCTGCAGGGACAGGACGACTGGTTGCAAGTGAGGGAAAGATGAATGCGGCCAAGTACAGGGATATCCTGGACAAAAACCTTCTCCCAAGTGCTCTGGACCTCAGACTGGGCCCAAGGTTCACCTTCCAACAAGACAATCACCCTAAGCACACAGCTAAGATAACAAAGGAGTGACTTCACACCAGCGCTGTGACTGTTCTTGAATGGCCGAGCCAGAGCCCTAACTTAAACCCAACATAAAAATGGCTGTCCACCAACGTTTATATCCAACCTGACAGAATCAGAGAGCATCTGCAAGGAGGAATAGCAGAGGATCCCCAAATCCAGGTGTGAAAAACTTGTTGCATCTTTCCCAAAATACTTCTACTAAATACTGAGTAAAAGGTCTGAATACTTAGGACCATGTGATATTTCAGTTTTTCTTTTTTTAATAAATCTGCAAAAATGTCAACAATTCTGTGTTTTTCTGTCAGCATGGGGTGCTGTGTGTACATTAATGAGGAAAAAATTAACTTAAATGATTTTAGCAAATGGCTTCAATATAACAATGAGTGAAAAATTTAAGGGTGCCTGAATACTTTCCGTACCCACTGTATATTAGATATATATTGATATTAAAAGATCAGAGTCTCACTGGTCAGAGATGTGTCTTCAGTCTGAGACTTAGGATAGAAATTGTATTCTCGTCATAATCCAATGGAAAATTGAACAAATGGGGAAAATGATTTGAGGCACTGAAACCTCTTACATTACATAAAGAGCCATGAAAATTACACATGTAAATGTAAATCTGTTTCCCCCCCCTCAGACTCACAGTGAACTATAGCAGGGAGCTTTTCTGATGTCACCACTGGAGGGGGCTGTGGTCCAGCTGGTCCCAGCTCCAGCTTGGCTTCACACCAGTACTGGGCCCCATTATCTTCTCTACTGGGGGTGATGTTCAGAGTGAAGGTCTCATTCACTGGTTTCTTCTGTTCACTGTCGGACTGTAGGTGACCCAGTGCTGTGTTTCCTCTGTAGAAGGTCACAGTGAGGCTTTGAACAGGAGCTACGTTCTGTACGCTACACTGCAGGGTGTACTGCTGATTCTCAAACATCATCTCAGTGTGGTTTACAAAGCTGATGGAGACACTTTCTGGAGGCTCTGAGAAGACAAGGAAAGAAAGAGTAACACAGGTAGATGTCAGTCAGTAACCGCTGAGAGCATGAATCCATCTAACTGTGTATTAACACAAAGAGATTAAATTTAGATCACAGATGATGTAAAATCCACTAAAAAGTCTCATTTTCTAAAGTAAGCATACTTACGATAAAGAGTTGGATTCAGAATGCTAGTACACTGATCGCCAGCATCATTGGTATAATAGCACAGTAGAGATAATTCCCAGTCAGTCAGTCTGTCAACCGTCCAGAACATCGTGGTTCCATTTTGTGTAACATTTCCCACAGCGTGCTCCAAACCTGAAGCATCTCCACTGCAGTCCTTCTGACATACAACACATGTAACATTGGCTGGGTCACCGTACTTCACTACCAGCGCAGATGGAGTGAACACAGGATACTCTGTGCAGCTAGGATCTGTAAGAAAAAAACATTACATGCAATTATTTGCAAGGAAAATATTTACCATCCATCCTGCTCACCTCAGTTGCTTTCAATGTATAAGTGTAGCAGGTCCAATCTGAGCCCGTCACAAATGACTGAAGCCTGCACCCTGTCTGAGGATGAGCTTTTTCATGTACAGGAGATCATGATGATGTCCATGAAGCAGGTGGGAGAAATTCCCATGAAAGTGAAAAGTTAAGAATATGATTAAAATTATCGATCAGCTGTCTGTGACAAATATAAGGATGTAGAAAATATGCGATCGCTTAAACTGTGATAACGTTTGACTATATTTGAAACTGTCGATCTCCTGGGATTCACATTTCAGTAACTCTGAAAGATGTGATAAACCAAAAACATCCAGTGAGCAGCACTTCTGCAGAGACAGTGGCTTGTTGAGGCCAGAGGAGAAAGGGCAGACTATGGTCATTTAGATTTCACCTGCAACTGTGCTGGACAGAAAAGCATCTGTCCTCGAGGCTACAGCAGCACAAATGCATGTTGGGTTTCAACAAGCCAAAACAGAAATCAGAGGCTGCAGAGAGACAGGCTCCACCAAATCTGGACAGTTAAAGTTTTCCAACATCTTTTCTCACAGGTGTCTCCAAACCAAAAACAGACTGACTGAATTAGAGATGGATCCGATATTACGTATCGGTATCGGTCCGATACTGACATAAATTACTGGATCGGATATCGGAGAAAAATAAAAAATGTAATCCGATCCATTAAATATCAAAAAAGCACCTCACAAAACTTTCGACACGGCGTAACTCTCCTCATAACCGTAGCACATCGGAGCAGTGTGCTCACGTGATAGAGCGGCTGTGTGTATTTGTAGCCTCGCTACCAAACCAGCATTTCATCTCCGAGGAAGTGATCCCAGAGAGAAGTAAAGCAAGTGTGTAAGTTCATCTCTGAATGTTTGTAAAGCATTCCCGCGTTAAGCTTAACAACCGATATATGGAGCGACTGCCTCTTCTCTCTCCCTCCCTCTCCTGCTGCTACTTCAATCATGAAACTGATCAATGATCAGCTGATCGGCTTTTCTGTCGCGAGTCCGTCTCTCTTGTTTGTTTTTGGCCCACTTTGCACCAGAAAGAGGAAACCAGCGGCTGAACAACAGCAGCACGTTTAAGCTTGATAAGCTGTTGTTAGAATTTATTTAATATTACTTTCTACAGGATCTTTTTCTACGTAGCTGACGGCTGGTAACTGTGCAGGGGCGGATCTAGCAAAGTTTAGCCAGGGGGGCCGATAGGGCATTAACAGGGAAAAGGGGGCACAAAGACATACTTTTCTTTCTTATTCTCATTTAAAATGTCTAGCTTTTAATAAATAATTATCTGAATCTTACACCCAAAGTTTTAATCTGATGTAAAATGTATAGAAGTCCATTACTGTATATAGTAACTGTTAAGTCTAATATACCCTAGTAAGCTATAGTACTTTTTCCTTTGGGAAGGTACCATCTGTGCAGTCTGCAGTTCTGTTGAAGAAAGATGTTGAATCTATTTAATTATTCTTGAAAAATAATTTATTTCTGTGCATTTTTTTTTCACACTGCATCAAATTAAAGTTGATTACGTCGATTAAGCATCATGAGGTGGAGGGTGGGGTTCCCTATTTTTTTTATTTTTTTTTGCTGGGAGTTTTAGAACCCTATTAGTTAGGTTGCTTACTCTTTAACAATACCAGAATAGGGAGGATGGAGTAGGTTTAAGTTTATTAGATTGATCAGTATTGCTGAACTATGAAATATTTTGGGTGCAGTGATTTTTTGCATACAGGTATAACAGAATAGCTTTAGTGTTTTTGTTTTTTTTTTAACTTGAGTATGAACTTATACAAAAAGCAGCAAGATATTAAAAAAACGTTTTATTGATTAAAAAACACACTATATCGGATTCATATCGGTATCGGCCGATATCCAAATTTATGATATCGTGGTATCGGAGCATAAAAAAGTGGTATCGTGCCATCTCTAGACTGAATGGGACAAATCTGTCAACATCTTTTGGACTCAAGAGCAAGAAGAACTGAGGCTGTTTTAGAGCAAATTGAGGCCCTGCTAAGCATTTAAATGATAACTAACTTTGCTTGAGCAGTTAATAATGATAATTAATCATTGATTGTCTTAAAGTAACTTTTAGATTTGACTTGAATCTCCAGCTTTGTGTGTCATAAAGACATAGTCACCCTGTCCTACACAGTAAGCGACAGAGAGAGATGAGAAATTCTGATGTCGGACAGTGTGGAGAGATTATGAGGACCCAAATGCAGACACTTGAAAAAGGGAGTGAGTTTAAACAAAAGGCGAGCCGTTTATTTGGGTTGAATGAAAATATAAATAAGAGGCAAATGAGAACAGAGACTTAACCTACAAACTAAACTGCATGAACTAAAGCTAAACACTAAACACAGAACACGGAACACAAGACCTGGATGTGGGAACATGGAGCGAGAAGGCGGAGCTGGAGGAAGGAACGCAAATGGACACAAGACAACTGTAGAGACAAAGGAAGGACACACAAAGAGGGAAACATGGAAACAGTTACGGGAGACGAGACACGGAGGGAGCGAGACCAAACACAGACATGACTGGGGAAAAACACACAGAGGACAT
Source organism: Haplochromis burtoni (assembly GCF_018398535.1). NCBI lineage: Eukaryota > Metazoa > Chordata > Actinopteri > Cichliformes > Cichlidae > Haplochromis > Haplochromis burtoni. Next base: position 12,786 of record NW_024582614.1, on the reverse strand, counting down.
GGCAGACTCACAGGAGACACAGGAAAGAGACAGAGCCCAAAAACAGATACAAATAAACTCAACAGCATAAAAAAACTGAACTCAAGACTAAACTGAATGAACTTAAAACATCTTCACAATGTAACGGAAGGAAACGTGAACACAAAATAATACAAAACATTAGAGGAGCAAAACTCTGACCTAAACATCCTGATAAAGCAAAGCATCATAAATCAAAAGGAAAACTCAAAACGCTCAAAACACTCAAACCATGACATGTGAACGTTAAATAAACCAACAAATTGATACATGATGCAGAGCCTGCCTGAAGTAGCTCCCAGGCTTTGCTCCATTAGCTAAGAAAGTGGTTAATACTGTACTACACATATAGTTACAGTATATCACTTCATATGTTATGCACTGTCTGGCACTTAAAAGGATATAGATGATAACTATTACACAGAAAATAAGGAAGGCACAATACTGAGAAAAGTAAATTAAGAAAATTACGATAAATATATATTGTGAAACAATACATGTGAAAATCACATAATTTAATCGTTTAATATAATGTACAGTAAATAAGACCATTGCAAAAAATAGAACTGCCATTTATAAACACAGTAACAAAACTCCACATGTGTGAGAACTTACCGTAGCCTGACACATGGAAGTGACACAGAGAATGCAACAAAGAAACAGCCAAAAATATGCAACAGCAAAACATGATGTTCAGCTGGTGTCCTGATCAGCTCAGGTCTGAAATTTAAAGGAACTGCTGCTCTGTGTGTGTGTGTGTGTGTGTGTGTGTGTGTGTGTGTGTGTGTGTGTGTGTGTGATGTTGTTGTTTTTTTGTGTGTGTGTGTGTGTGTGTGTGTATTGTGTTGTATGGATGTGAGACTGGGTGGTAATATCATAAACAAGTGAAGCGATATTGTGGTGCTTTTACAAATACCAGATACAAAATGCAAACTAAACTTCTTCATCAAAATAATTTACATGATAGGTTTACACACACACTCATCGTGGGTGTGAAACTTTTGGTAATTTGTGGGTTTTTAATAATTTCTTTGAACTGTTCTTTTTCCAGGGTGCAATGACTGTACAGCACACGCTGTTAAAAAACACACAATTTATTTTAGACTTTATTCAGTCCGCACTGGGCCAGAGTTTACATACAAACAGAAATATTCTTATCTATATATCTCTACACATCATTGCACAAGCACTTAACAACAACAACAACAACAATAATGTACTTCAGTAATATACCTCATAACTCATAACTGTTCACTGTCAGTGTGCACACTGTTGATTTGCACACCTTTTTAATTTTGATTTTTAACTTTTATACTTGACTTTTAAATTTAGTTTTATTCTTTTATCTGGTCGGCAGTTGCACAGCTATAAGCATCTCACTGCATGTCATATTGTGTATGATTGTGTATATAAAAAAATGTGTTTTTATTTGATTTGATATATACACACTCACATCTGTAATAACTGGTTCTGAAGGTTATACAAAGTATTTTAACTTGACAAGGCCTATTAATGTCTCTGGAAAGGTCGTCATTTTGATGCAGGGAAAAAGAGCAGTTCAAAGAAATCGTTAAAAGTCCCAAAATACAATGGCATTAATGCCCATGATGAGTGCTGTCAGATGAGAGAAAGGAACATTTTATTAAATTAAAAATCACACAGAACAAAAACTAAGGTAATATATAAACGTTTTATGTAAAAAAAACAAAAACAAAGTTATCTAAGTTCAAACATTTTCACTTTCTAAAAAGTGCGTTCTGTGAGGTGTCAAGCACTTTTCACACATGCGTCACACATGACTGAAGCTGATAAGGCAAAACCACAGGAAGGGTGTTTATGTTCATGTACCAGTTTTGTCAGCATTTGAATTTCTTTTTAGAGACAGCTCATGAAGTTCAAAAATATTTTAGGGAGGACCAACACCAAAACAGCTAAGCAAACAAAATCAACCAAAACGTGCGAGAGCTCAGAGCAGAGGCCTGTACCATGAGTCAGGATTTGGAGATTAGTGTAACATCAGCTTTAAGCCTGGTTAACATTGCTGCAGACAGGCTGTATATTTTTAAATGTAACATAAAATGAACAAGAAAAATATATATTGCAAACAGGTTAAATTGCGGTTTATCAGACATATGTTATTTTCAAAATAGAATAATAATGTTGGTTTAACCTAAGGTAACTAAATACACTCAAGATAATAAGTTTAATGAATTGTCTTAATCTTATCTAAGAGATATTTGGGCAATATCTCTAAAATTAGAAACATCCTGTAGCAGAGTGAGGCTGAAAAACTAGTTTCATTATTATCAAGTTGTCCTAAAAACAGCTGAAAAGTCTTCCGTTGATCCAAAATTCTGCAGTAAGAGTCCTTCTCATCAAATAATCAGACCCCATCTTTTCTTAAAAACCTTACAGAACTGTATCACCCCATTACAGCACTTGCTCTCAGACTTACTTCTGGTTCCTCGAGTATTTAAAAGTAAAATAGGAGGCAGAGCATTCAGCTTTCACGCCCCTCTTCTGTGGAACCAGATTTGGGAGAGAGACACCATCTTTACTTTTTAAGATTAGGCTAGTAGTAATACGATGGCACCTGTCCAATATGGCGGCCAACCAAACCGGTTTGACAACCGGTTTGACCGGTTTCGTGCGTGTGCGCATGCGCGTTCAGTAATACGATGGCACTAGTCCAAGATGGCGGCCAACCAAACCGGTTTACCGGTTTGACAACCGATTTGACCGGTTTCGTGCGTGTGCGCATGCGCGTTCAGGTGTTCTTACCCTCTGGGCGGGAACGACTCCTCCTAGTGGGATGTGCTAGGTTGTATGGGTATAAAAGTGATCCTTTCACATTCTAAGAGCATCACCGCCACGGCCTGAGGAGCACCGACACATCGCGCTAAGGATCCCCGACGCATCGACCTAGAGCACCGACACATCGCGCTAAGGATCCCCGACGCATTGACCTATGGAGCTCGGAATGACACCCAGCCAGGACATCGCCCATGCCACAGGCACTCTAGGTATGTCTTCAGGAGTATGCAGTCGGGGTCCTCAACGTAAAAAGCAACGCTGTGGAAACGCCGCAGATGGAACTGTATTTAAGTTAGAATATCGAGGCGTCGAAGGGTATGTGTATGCCATTAAATATACCGAAGGGACAGTTGTGCTTAGTGTAGATTGTGGTGAGGGATTGTTTTGGGGGGAAGCCCAAGTCATGTCTACTAAAAACTGGAAGCTCTTCCGCACCGTAGTGTGTGCGGACCTGGACAATGTGGGTTTCCCAGAGCTGCTGTATGTTTCCCAGTGGAACAGTGCATCAGGCCCTGAGCTTTACAGGGTTGAGGCTGATCGTTTCAATCGCAACCCCGACGACTTTATTTTTCTCAGTGTATGTGATGACAGGGATAGTCTTATTGCTTCCAGAGGGCTTGAAAACTGGAGGTTAAATCCATACCCTCTAAACCTCGAAGAGCGCACAAGATGGTTTAAGGACTTGTTTTTTATACAGTGGTGCGACTGGAGAGGTTTGTCGCGTCTGTTTAGCCAGATTGATGACGCGATCAAGAGGGACAGACTCAACACTGCGTACGAGAGTATTAGAAAGCGCCTTGTTTTTGACGATCTGGCGAGTTGTCCGAAGACTGGTTTGCCTGGTACCCTGTGTAAACCTAAAATCATAAGACCTTCCGACAGCTAAACAATAAACTGGTAGGTTTAATGTGCGGGTGTGTGGGGTTGAGTGTGTATCTATGTGACAAATTAAGAGCTTGTGGTTTTCATTTTACAGAGAATGACACGCCCTCGTGGGACCTGTTGGAGTCACCATCAACAGAGCTGCTAATCCCGATCCCCCAGACTCCGCCACCCTCACCACAATGCTCGCAGGACCCCCTCATATCAGACCTGTGGGATGAAACTGTAATCGACATCAAACTCGCAACTCTCCACCTGTTAATGTTGGCTTTGAATGAGTTTATACAAGAGACATGTTACGGATGCCAAACAGGCCACCCCAGTCAGGTGCAACACAGCTGCTTGCAGGAATTGTCTGAGTATTTCTTCGACACCTACTATGATGATGTGATGATAAGGCTCCAGACTGACCGATTCATCCCTGCCATCCGGCTGTTTGTACGCTCATCCACTGCAGATGGGTCTGGAACACAAATCCGCAGAGTTGCAGAACACATCATGTGTGAACTGAGATCAGAGCGATATATAGTATGCGCCATTAATGACAACATTGGGCACCTGCTAGATGCGAGTACTTGTGCCCGCCGTGTTAAACCAGCCATGCTCCGCATGATTGGAAACTACTGGGCTGGGTTACATCTGGTTTAATGTGTGCTGTTCAAGTATCCATTGTCTGTGATTGTGTCTTTGTGAAAATTAAATAAAAAGACTTGTTAACATCAACATCTTAGTCATTTGTGGTTTGTAAATCATGGAAAGCACATTGCATAAAATATATCATGATCCAGCCCATCCTGCGGGGTTGGCCAGTTTAAATAAGCTACGTATAGCAGCAGGGGAGGCATCAGATGTAACACCTCCACTATCTCAGGTCAAACATTATTTAGAACAAGACGACACTTACACACTCCACAAACCTGCGAGGATCCATTTCCCCAGAAATAGAGTATTGGTGACAGGGGTCGACAAACAGTTTCAAGCCGATCTGGTTGACATGTGTGAATATGTGGCAGATAATGATAATGTGAGATATCTGCTAACATGTATAGATGTATTCTCAAAATACGCATGGGTTAGATGTCTAACAAACAAGACAGGGACTGTTGTATCAGCTGCTTTTGAGGATATACTTAGTGAGGGTAGGATCCCTGTGAAACTACAAACAGATGAAGGCAAAGAGTTTTATAATGCAACTTTTAAACAGCTAATGAAGCGATATAATATCAAGCATTTCTCAACAGCTAGCGAGGTTAAATGCAGTATTGTCGAGAGATTCAATCGTAGCTTCAAGGGTAGAATGTGGAAGTACTTAACATCAGCCAACTCCCGGAGATATGTAGATGTCATACCAGATCTCACACAAGCATATAACAATGCTTATCACAGATCTATCCAAATGGCTCCGGCAGAGGTGAATAAGGATAATGAGAAGTCGGTCTTCAACGCGCTGTACAAAACGAGGCCTCAGAGGGAACTGCGCTTTAAATTTAATATTGGTGACACTGTACGAATATCAAAACTGAGAGGAAAGTTTCGAAAAGGATACGAGCAGACCTACACCGATGAGATTTTCACAGTCAAGGAACGTATAGGGAGACAGCCCCCAGTGTACAGACTAGTGGATCTAGCAGGAGAGGTATTGAAAGGGTCATTTTATGAGCCTGAGATACAACGTGTGGTTGTTGATGAAAACAAAACATTTAAAATTGAAAACATATTGGCTAGAAAAAAAGTGGGTCGGAAAAAGCAGGTGCTAGTGAAATGGCTAGGATGGCCCAACAGCTTTAATTCGTGGATTCCAGAAAAAGACATCGTTGAGGCGTAATTAACTCAGGTGACGCAGCTCTACACACATTCATTCAACACTGAGCATAGACTGAGAAAGCATGAATAAAAAGAACAACAATGCAGGCTTCTATGTAAGCCTCTTCTCGAATGCTTCATCACATGTTTACCCGGGTAATAAGATATCTAATTTTAGAACAAAGCTAGCAAAACCTATTGTTTTGGATCAGCCGTATGAGGTCGCTGTTATAGAGATACAGTACCCACGCATATGGCGGACTTTTCCACAATCAGATTCGGAAGTGGAAATTCATGACCCCGTCAAAGATGGAACCATAGCCATAACCATGATCGAACTGTCTGTGGGCCATTATGCATCTGTGGAACAGATAATAAAAGAATTTAATTTTAAATGTCAGCAGCACCAAGCCACTGGTGACATTAAAATGCAGTACAACGCAGTTAGTAACCATGCCTGTGTTATGGGGCCTAGGGGGACTAATTC
>NW_024582614.1:0-6757 GCF_018398535.1 Haplochromis burtoni | reverse complement strand
CCGATTAGTTAGGTTGCTTACTCTTTAAATACCAGAATAGGGAGGATGGAGTAGGTTTAAGTTTATTAGATTGATCAGTATTGCTGAACTATGAAATATTTTGGGTGCAGTGCTATTTTTTGCATACAGGTATAACAGAATAGCTTTAGTGTTTTTGTTTTTTTTTTAACTTGAGTATGAACTTATACAAAAAGCAGCAAGATATTAAAAAAACAGTTTTATTGATTAAAAAACACACTATATCGGATTCATATCGGTATCGGCCGATATCCAAATTTATGATATCGATATTGGTATCGGGCATAAAAAAGTGGTATCGTGCCATCTCTAGACTGAATGGGACAAATCTGTCAACATCTTTTGGACTCAAGAGCAAGAAGAACTGAGGCTGTTTTAGAGCAAATTGAGGCCCTGCTAAGCATTTAAATGATAACTAACTTTGCTTGAGCAGTTAATAATGATAATTAATCATTGATTGTCTTAAAGTAACTTTTAGATTTGACTTGAATCTCCAGCTTTGTGTGTCATAAAGACATAGTCACCCTGTCCTACACAGTAAGCGACAGAGAGAGATGAGAAATTCTGATGTCGGACAGTGTGGAGAGATTATGAGGACCCAAATGCAGACACTTGAAAAAGGGAGTGAGTTTAAACAAAAGGCGAGCCGTTTATTTGGGTTGAATGAAAATATAAATAAGAGGCAAATGAGAACAGAGACTTAACCTACAAACTAAACTGCATGAACTAAAGCTAAACACTAAACACAGAACACGGAACACAAGACCTGGATGTGGGAACATGGAGCGAGAAGGCGGAGCTGGAGGAAGGAACGCAAATGGACACAAGACAACTGTAGAGACAAAGGAAGGACACACAAAGAGGGAAACATGGAAACAGTTACGGGAGACGAGACACGGAGGGAGCGAGACCAAACACAGACATGACTGGGGAAAAACACACAGAGGACATGGCAGACTCACAGGAGACACAGGAAAGAGACAGAGCCCAAAAACAGATACAAATAAACTCAACAGCATAAAAAAACTGAACTCAAGACTAAACTGAATGAACTTAAAACATCTTCACAATGTAACGGAAGGAAACGTGAACACAAAATAATACAAAACATTAGAGGAGCAAAACTCTGACCTAAACATCCTGATAAAGCAAAGCATCATAAATCAAAAGGAAAACTCAAAACGCTCAAAACACTCAAACCATGACATGTGAATGTTAAATAAACCAACAAATTGATACATGATGCAGAGCCTGCCTGAAGTAGCTCCCAGGCTTTGCTCCATTAGCTAAGAAAGTGGTTAATACTGTACTACACATATAGTTACAGTATATCACTTCATATGTTATGCACTGTCTGGCACTTAAAAGGATATAGATGATAACTATTACACAGAAAATAAGGAAGGCACAATACTGAGAAAAGTAAATTAAGAAAATTACGATAAATATATATATATATTGTGAAACAATACATGTGAAAATCACATAATTTAATCGTTTAATATAATGTACAGTAAATAAGACCATTGCAAAAAATAGAACTGCCATTTATAAACACAGTAACAAAACTCCACATGTGTGAGAACTTACCGTAGCCTGACACATGGAAGTGACACAGAGAATGCAACAAAGAAACAGCCAAAAATATGCAACAGCAAAACATGATGTTCAGCTGGTGTCCTGATCAGCTCAGGTCTGAAATTTAAAGGAACTGCTGCTCTGTGTGTGTGTGTGTGTGTGTGTGTGTGTGTGTGTGTGTGTGTGTGTGTGTGTGATGTTGTTGTTTTTTTGTGTGTGTGTGTGTGTGTGTGTGTATTGTGTTGTATGGATGTGAGACTGGGTGGTAATATCATAAACAAGTGAAGCGATATTGTGGTGCTTTTACAAATACCAGATACAAAATGCAAACTAAACTTCTTCATCAAAATAATTTACATGATAGGTTTACACACACACTCATCGTGGGTGTGAAACTTTTGGTAATTTGTGGGTTTTTAATAATTTCTTTGAACTGTTCTTTTTCCAGGGTGCAATGACTGTACAGCACACGCTGTTAAAAAACACACAATTTATTTTAGACTTTATTCAGTCCGCACTGGGCCAGAGTTTACATACAAACAGAAATATTCTTATCTATATATCTCTACACATCATTGCACAAGCACTTAACAACAACAACAACAACAATAATGTACTTCAGTAATATACCTCATAACTCATAACTGTTCACTGTCAGTGTGCACACTGTTGATTTGCACACCTTTTTAATTTTGATTTTTAACTTTTATACTTGACTTTTAAATTTAGTTTTATTCTTTTATCTGGTCGGCAGTTGCACAGCTATAAGCATCTCACTGCATGTCATATTGTGTATGATTGTGTATATAAAAAAAATGTGTTTTTATTTGATTTGATATATACACACTCACATCTGTAATAACTGGTTCTGAAGGTTATACAAAGTATTTTAACTTGACAAGGCCTATCAATGTCTCTGGAAAGGTCGTCATTTTGATGCAGGGAAAAAGAGCAGTTCAAAGAAATCGTTAAAAGTCCCAAAATACAATGGCATTAATGCCCATGATGAGTGCTGTCAGATGAGAGAAAGGAACATTTTATTAAATTAAAAATCACACAGAACAAAAATAAGGTAATATATAAACGTTTTATGTAAAAAAAACAAAAACAAAGTTATCTAAGTTCAAACATTTTCACTTTCTAAAAAGTGCGTTCTGTGAGCTGTCAAGCACTTTTCACACATGACTGAAGCTGATAAGGCAAAACCACAGGAAGGGTGTTTATGTTCATGTACCAGTTTTGTCAGCATTTGAATTTCTTTTTAGAGACAGCTCATGAAGTTCAAAAATATTTTAGGGAGGGCCAACACCAAAACAGCTAAGCAAACAAAACCAACCAAAACATGCGAGAGCTCAGAGCAGAGGCCTGTACCATGAGTCAGGATTTGGAGATTAGTGTAACATCAGCTTTAAGCCTGGTTAACATTGCTGCAGACAGGCTGTATATTTTTAAATGTAACATAAAATGAACAAGAAAAATACATATATTGCAAACAGGTTAAATTGCGGTTTATCAGACATATGTTATTTTCAAAATAGAATAATAATGTTGGTTTAACCTAAGGTAACTAAATACACTCAAGATAATAAGTTTAATGAATTGTCTTAATCTTATCTAAGAGATATTTGGGCAATATCTCTAAAATTAGAAACATCCTGTAGCAGAGTGAGGCTGAAAAACTAGTTTCATTATTATCAAGTTGTCCTAAAAACAGCTGAAAAGTCTTCCGTTGATCCAAAATTCTGCAGTAAGAGTCCTTCTCATCAAATAATCAGACCCCATCTTTTCTTAAAAACCTTACAGAACTGTATCACCCCATTACAGCACTTGCTCTCAGACTTACTTCTGGTTCCTCGAGTATTTAAAAGTAAAATAGGAGGCAGAGCATTCAGCTTTCACGCCCCTCTTCTGTGGAACCAGATTTGGGAGAGAGATACCATCTTTACTTTTTAAGATTAGGCTTAAACGTTTCATATAATTAGGACTAGATCAGGTGACCCTGAAGCCTCCCTTAGTTATGCTGCATTAGGTGTAGGCTGATGGGGGATTCCCATGATGCATTGAATGATTTTCCTTCTCACATCCATTTTACTCTCACTATGTGTTTCTACACCTCTCTGCATTTAATTATGAGTTATTGTTAATCTCTGAGTCTCTTCCACAGCATGCTATTTGTCTTGTCTCCCTCTCCCCAAACCCTACTGGCTCCTGAGCCTGGTTCTGCTGGAGATTTCTTCCTGTTAAAAGGTTTTTCCTTGCCCCTGTCAGCTCCCATTCCATATACTTTAAAGCTCATTGCTCTTCTGTCATCCTGCCTGTCAGACTCTCATTTGTGTAACCTTTGTCTCACCACTTTCCCTCAGAGCTCCATCCAAGCCTCCATCTGCAACTCTGGGGAAGTCCCATCCTAACTCCTATCACTGCTGGGATCCTGTTGTGATTTGATAGGTCATAGGCATTTAACCATCAAACTGCACATCTCTATAGTATGTCTAATTTTTATGTATTCCTCCCGTTTGTTATTTATTCCTGCTGTCTTACTATTTATATTTTATTCCTGTGCAGCTGATGTGGAAATCCCAGTCGTGGTACATGTACAATAACAATAATGGGCTATTCTATTGTATTATAAAGATTGTCATGTGTGATATAAACTATCTTTGAATTTGTTCTAAAGTAGCACACCACTAATACTGCTGGGAGAAAAATCATACAGTAAGTGGAAGGACAGCGGACCGTGCTTAGTTATATCATTTTTTATTTGTTCTCAGATTTTGTATGAAGTTCCTTCCGCTTCTCCAGGGCCGGGTCTCGGGGACAGCAGCCTAAGCAGAGAACCCCAGACCTCGCTCTCCCCAGCCCCCTCCTCCAGCTTGTCCAAAGGAAAACCAAGGCTTTCCCAGGCCAGCCGAGAGATATAATCTCTCCAGTGTGTCCTGGTCTGCACCTAAGGGCCTCCTCCTGGGGGGACATGCCCAGAACTCCTCTCCCAGGAGGCGTCTTGTCAGATGTCTGAATCACCTCAGCTGGCTCCTTTCGATGTGAAGGAGCAGCGGCTCTACTCCAAGCCCCTCTCAGATGCTGAATTCCTCACCCCATTTCTAGGAAGAGGCCAGTCGCCCTTCGGAGGAAGCTCATTTCCACCACTTGTATCGATGATCTCATTCTTTCGGTCATTACCTACACCCGTGACCATAGGTGAGGGTAGGGATGTAGCGCGACCGGTATATTGATACGATCTGGTGCAGAGTCCGCATCACTGCACCAATCCATTTGTCCATCTCCTGCTCCCTTCTCCCATCACTCGTGAACACATCCATGATATACAAAAAAAACTTCTTCACTTGGGGCAGGACCCTGACCTGGAGTGGCACTCCACATTTCTCCAGTTGCACTAGAGGTTCTCATTCCCAGCGCTTCGCACTCGGCTGCAAACCACTCCAGTGTGAGCTGGAAGCCGTCACCTGATGAAGCCAATAGAACAACATCATCTGTGGAAAGCTAAAGTGAAATTCTGAGACCACCCAAGTGAAAGCTTTCCTGGTCTAGAAACATTTGCTTCAGCTTTGTGAAAAGCTCTGATAGTTTTAAATGTGAATACTTGACACACAGAGAGGTGGTGTTTATGGTGTCCAAGATAACAGGACCTATAGCTTCTCATGCCAGTGAAGGGTGCACAGTCTGAGCAATTCAGGTGAACCTTGGAAATGACCAGAAATCTTCATTATTCTGATCTTTGGTGTCAGCAGACCTGAGTCAAAGTGGTTCGGGATTCATCTCCCAAACTGACTCTCTAGTCAGTTTCCAGAACATACGGCTCTGTCTCTACACATCCAGCTCAGCGCATGCTGTGTATGTCTAATTTTAAGATTTACTTTTTTAACAGTCAGATTACTTTCATAAATGCTTTGTACGTCAGAGGGAAAAATGGATTTTAATGAAGCTTAAAAGATGAGATATAAGTGATACGTCTGCAAATCTGCATATTTACTGTGAACCCACTGTTTGTTCATTTTATCTTGTGTTTTTGTTTTATTGTTCTTCATTTTGTCATTTTTCCATTATGTGTTTTATCCTATTGTAAAGTGTCCTTGGGTGTCTTGAAAGGCGCTTTATGAATAGTATTGTTGTTATTATTATTATTATTATTGTTATTGTGTGAGGGTCTTTCTATTCTAGTAGTGTCAGCATCTGAACAGACTATAACCAGTCAAGGGCTGACTTACAAAACTCTTGTCCTTACTTTTCCCTTAATGCCCTGTTAAAAAAGTGCAACGCTCCATACTTACTCACATTATGTAAGGTCAGTTGAAAAAATATTCTGCAGAGGGATGCACGAGAACCTCCCCAGGAAGCAGACCTGACCTGCTTCTGTCATGCCTCCTGTTTGGTGATTTTACAACACCCACTTTCACTGAAGGCATGGCTGGTATAACAAAACGAGTGGATGCAGCGCTGAGGGAGAAAGAAAACAAACAAAACACAGCCTCCACTGTCACCATTGCTCTCTGCAACAGAAAAGCAAAACCCATTCCCTTTCCATCCACGTTTGGACTTCATGTTTGATCATTTTCACACATTTGATTTCCAAAAATATATCTGGGACAATGTTTTTCCATTTTATTCTTCTGGTTTTCCTACTCACTTTTCTGTGCACCCATCAAGTGTCCAGCTTTGGTAAGTGAAATGTTTTCCAGCTATAAAAAGATATACAGACTGTTTATGGCATAAACAATTTATTGCTTCTTTCGTTATTTCATATCATACAGCTGCTAAATGTTAGCCTGATGAACTCAGAGGCATTTTTACAAGTAATCTAATGCAGAAGAATTGCATATTTATTTTCTTCTATTTTTTCTATTTTTCTTTTGAAAAGATGATCGAGTGAAATAGCCGAAGTCCCACCTCATCTTCAGGTTGCTGCTCTCTGTTGGCCCCTTTCAGCTCATATTTGGATGAAAGACTTTATAATAAATAACTTTAAGCATTAGACATAGGACATAAACTGCAACACAGGCAGCTGTGATTAAAGTGTACACGGGCTCTTTCACAAAATCAGGAGGATGTGTGCTCATCTTCCAGCACCACAGAGGATGCAAATATCACTCAGTATATTATGGGGCGCCGTTTGTAAACTGAAACATGCCGAAATTAACAGCAA
>NW_024582613.1:903666-918487 GCF_018398535.1 Haplochromis burtoni | reverse complement strand
GTTCTAAATGAAGCTTCAGACGTCACTGATCATGTGACTCTGGCCAAACAAGCTTCAACACAGTGCTTCTGAAGCAGTGTGTTGATTTTTTTGAAACACGCAGTGGAGCTTCAGCTTCAAGCGGGCCATCACTACTAGTAACCTTTTCCCCTTTCCGTTGCAGCCTTCTACGGTCCTGATCACGGCTTCCCTGTGCTGTGATCCCAGTTTTCTTCAGTTCTGCAATTTGCCTCTCACCTCCCTTGGTTATTCTGGGTCACCTTTTGTTGAATAATAAAACTTGTACTTACTCGTACTGAAGTGTATTGAATTTATTTTTGGGCCCCACTTGTGTGCGTGAAAATTAGGTTCATGACACTGGGTCCTCTTCCAGACCCTGGCAAAGTGGTAACACAGACAAATAACTTGTACTTACATACGATTGTTTTAACTGATTATCTTGGATTCTGTGGTTATCTAAAATTGCTCCAATAGACTTTCCCAACTTCTGTATGCTGTTCTCCTTCTTAGATCTTCACTGATTTTCTTGGACTTTCCCATATTTCTTAAGTTTGGTAAATCCAATGAGTGTTGTCAAACAAATCCTTTTTTTATGCTACAAAGAGAAGCTACCGGTTGCAGTTAATCATGATCAGTAACAAGAAGTTAATAGTCCTTGGCCTTGTCAATTTGAAAGATATCTTAGAACATTCAGCATGACTTAGTAAACGCTTTAAGTGAGTGTATGTATATATTTGAGCCTGTGTTTCTACTTTTTATCAAAGCAAATCCAATCAATTCAAGGTTGTGACTTAATTCTTGCTTTTTAAATAATTAAAGCTGTATGTTGTATAATCATTTTAACCTGGAAAAAGAGTATTTAAAAAAGTGTTTTAAGCCCCTAATTACCATGAAATTCAATCCCATGATTCATATATGTAAACTTCTGACCAAAGCTATGTCTATAGGTGTACATCTGCAAAGGTGATGGTGATTGTTAATGTTGCCAAGTGGGAGCATATACTTGGCCAAAGAACCTTGAGAAATATCATATTCACTAGCTTTCAATCTCTGCTGTGCACTAATGCATATAAAAATCTGTCTACCAAAGTTACCTGATTTAGGGTAAGTAGCAATAAGAATATCATCTGGTCTTGCTTTGAAGTTCTGTAGATTATCCCAGTTGTCAGTAAACTGATGGACCATGCAGACTCCGTGGAAGTCAAACATTTCTGGCCGAGGTAGGACCTCCATCTATTTCAATTAATAGCTTTTTTTCTAAATAGCTTCCTGAATTTTTTTTCTGTATTCTCATGTATCATCCGTCCTATTTCTGACTGCTTTATCACCCGATCATCTCAGCTACTCCTTCTGTGATTGTACTTCACAAATCAGTAACCTTCACTATTTCTAGCCACACCACACTTTGTGCACTTGCTTTTCAGGGTTCTGGTTTTTCCTGTTCATCTCTGGAATCTGCCTCAACAAGTTTTCTTTTGTTTGTTTCGCTTCCTTGTTTTATATAAATGTTTAGATCAGGTATGATGCCATACAATTCTGCATGCTTCATGTAGTTCAACTCATTGTTTATGCATATTTCTCAGAGTAACCTACTATTAGTTCTTGATTTTTTTGGAATTCTATGTATATATTTAAGTCATTGAGTTTAGATTATCCTATCTCAACTGTGTCGTTGTTGTGTTGTTACTCCATATGATATGTGAGTTTCTCTGTGTTTCTGGCTTCCATCTCTGCTAGTTTTCTATTATTGAAGTTCTTCGTTTCTAGTTTAGGTCTATTCTTTGTGAGTTTATTTTTTGAGTGTCTGCACAGCGCAATAAAGCTGCCTCTTTATCCTTCTGTGTCTGTCAGTCCTCATCCTGCCTGCCACAGCACTAAACACGACAGAAGTAATACCTGGTGAAAATAACAGTTAATATTTCATCATTAGATTTAATCCAGTTAATCACTGAATGTTGATTTTTAATGCAGAACATATGATTTTTTTTTCAGGAGCCAAAAAAACAAACAATAAGAAAAACACCGTAGAAGTTTTGCACTGTGCATTTTCTCATTTAAGGAGAAACCTTGTGGTTCATCACACGAACTGTCATTTTCTTTTAATTTTTATACTGATTCTGACATTTTCCTTCCCCAAAAGGAAGGAACACCATTGGTCTATTTCTCTTTAAAAGTCCTGTTGACATTAAAAAGTTTCAGCATCTTGTTGTGATTATGCAGATAAATGGTTATTAGAAATGCATTATTCTTCAAATCAAAAATGGATTTCATAAAAAATTATTGCACTCTCAATCAAACCTTATTGCAAAAATATTTTAATTACAAATAAAAAAAATGTATAAGTCTTGTGGAAACTGCAATTTCAACGGATTCAATAAACTAAGTCAAAAGTTAGTTTTCTTTCTCAAATTTAAAATGAAGTTTCTAAATATTCTTCAGTGATAAAACAACTGTGTCCAGATGAATTGAATCAGTGTTTGAGGCTAAAGAAAGAGTTATTAGATGTTGAAATACTCCCTAAAGCTGAGTGAAAGCAAAGGTCCTTCCAATAGATATGTAAAACTGACCCTTTTCATGAGTATTAGTGCCCTAATGGATTTTTACATCATTCCCTGAATACCTAGACCTTTGTTTGTTGTTTGCCTTTTTAATTTCTCCTATTTGAGGATCTTGTAAGAATAAAACTATGAATCGCCTTTAAACAGAAAGTGGTTTTAAAAAGGTGTGCTGATACGAGGATAATGGGTTAACTTTACAGCATACCACAAAGTTGCCATTATTTAACAAAGTTTAAAACATGTTACTGAGCAGAATGAAGGTGCAGAAAAGCCAAAAGTATAATATCCATATACGATAACACACGGTGTCAGACAAATCATACCTGACCATCATTTTTTAAAGAATGGAAGCTATCATATATAAGTTGGTACTGTTTCTGGAAATTGTTCTGTCGAATTTATCATTTCTGCAGGACAGCTCAGGGTTGTGAACTCTGCCACAGCTCTCTATCACCTACCTGAAATTTAGTTTGTTTAAATTTCATATCAAATTTGGCTTATTTCTTAACTCTTTAATCACATATCAGTGCAGAGTTCCATCACACCCAGCTGGGGATCTAAATTTCATAACGAAACTTTAGATCAGGATTCTTCATTTTCTGCTTGTAGTCTTCATCAAACTGTTCATTCTGGGCCACAGTGAAGTGGTTCTTCCAGTCACCAACTTTTCCTGAAGAAACAGAGAAAATAATTCAGGTTATTTGATCAACCTATTCATAAATGCAGTACACAGTTCTCAGAACAAACACAGAGGGGAACAAAACAACTTTTAGGTTTAGACATTTATACCTTTTCTCATGAAAGGAGATATAGTCTGGTTCATTGAATCAAAGGTGGAGTAGTTGGTCATTTTATTTTGTTTCATATTGTCAAAAGTCACGCTGGCTTTGACTCTTTCCTTCTCTTCAGGTGATGGAGACAAACTAAGGAAGGAACACAGTCGGTCTATTTCTCGTCCACAGTCCTGTGTGAAGTGTTATTTTATATTTCATTTATATGTTCTTCAAAGAAAATGATACAAAGGCAAAGAATTTGAAGTTAAAATAACAACTGCATAATGTTTCTTTTGGTAAACATAGAAAGCGAGTCCCACAGACTAGAACACCAGACGAAGGCTAAGTATTTCCTAAAAGCTATTTAATCTTTCAGCAAGGGCAACGTGTTTATTAACAAACTCAAGACACTTTTTAATGTAATGAGCTTTGTTGTAAATGGCATTCTTTAGCACAACTCATGATACCTCAATCAAATCTTCATAGAACATGAAGTGAAAACCTGAATAAGTCTGCTTCTTCTCCCACCAGCCGTTCACATGGTCATACCACGATCCAAAAACCACTACAAACACACAACAAAACACAACAGAGTGTTTACATGAGAAATAAAATGAAAACAATGTCTCTTCTTTCTACAGTAAAACTAAACTGAACTCACTCTTCCCCTCCATGAAGTTCTGCAGGAAGGTGCTCCATTTCCCCGGTTCTGGCATACCACTGTCCATGCGTTCAAAATGGAAGTAGGACACTGCATTGTCCTTTGCATTGCGGGCCACGTAGACTACCTGCAGAACCAGACAACAACAAGTTCTAATCTGTTTCATAAATCCCATGTCTCTATGGTTACAGGTATATATGCATTTTACCCTGCAGCGCTGCTCCCAGAAGGACTTCGGTACAAACTGGACTGGTAGATGAGTTTTAATGAGACGAGGAGTGGTGGGAAGTTTCTCTGCTTGTTCTGTACCTGCAAGGTAAGAATGATTGATTTGCCACTAATAATGTCACGGTTATGGGTCATTTTGATCCAGCATTTTGAGTTTCTTATGTTTTGGTTTATTTTTTGCATTATGGATTATTTTCTGATGCTCTTGTGCTTTATTGATTATTATTAGAATTCTATGTTTCTGTTTATTCGTGTTTAGGGATTAGTTCTTAGGGTTTGTGTCTCATGTTTAGTGTAGGTTCAGTTCTGTGTCTGGTCTGCTTCTCTGTGTAGTGGTTTCTTGTTTCCTGTTTTATTGTGAAGGTCTCTGTCTCATGTGAGTGCATTCAGTTTTGCAATTACTTCCTGCTGTGTTCCCCACCTGTGTGTAATCTCCCTGTTCTTCTGTGTGTATTTAAGTTGTGTCTTCTTATGTTGTAGTGGCTGGTCCGTCGCATTTCAACTGTGAATCTACTGTGCTTCATCCATGTGTTCTCCCTGCTGTCTACCGTCATATTCCTCTGCTCATCCTTCTTCATATTTGCGTTTAGTAGTTTAGTTTTCCCAGTTCAGGTTATCTTTAGTTCTGTTGCCGTTTTCAACTTGTGTTTTGTCTTACAATAAACCTCCTTCGCACCTCCACGAGTGCCTGCAATTGGATCCTCCTTTATTTTTCTCCACATGGCTCATTCCACTCGCTGTGACAGATAAGCTGGACTTTGCTAGATGCCAGAGGTCAACATGTCTAAAAGTCCAACATTTTAGGGCAAATTTGAGATGTTTTACATTTACAGTGTTTGCACACTGACAAATAACCAAATCTAATTATCAAGCAAAAAGAAAAGTTGCACTTGATTAAGAATTAGATCACTCTGTTGAGACAACAGCAAATGAGAAACACACTGAGTGAGGTTGTATTTTAGCAGCTGCCGTTGCAATGTGTGACACGCAAAAATTTATGCAATCAAAACTGATGTGAGATGTAATGGCAAAGGGGGTTTGCATATCTCCAGGAAGGGTACTCTGTCATGAAGAGGGATGGAAGTCTGACGGTCTGGACCCATGTGCGCAAAATACAGAAGATCTAGGATGTAGGAGACCCATGTGGTTCCTGAGGTTGAAAGAGATAAAACCATGCTGTTCAGTGGGAAATATAGCAATCCATGAAATGATTTATTTTTTAAAAAGAAAAAAATATATAGTAATTAGCTCTACACAAGCCTTCTGTCCTTAAGCTTTATTTATATAGTGTCTTTCAGCACAACATTCAGCTCAAAGGATTTAACTTGATGAGATAAAAACAATTTTTAAAGCCAATAAAACACATACAGAGATAAAGAGAATCTAAAATAACTTTCAAGGCTTTGATTTGAGTTTGAATCAGTTTACTTTCACATGTCTTCACTTTCTGATGTTTACCCAGGCTGGCACAATTCTGTCTACTAAGGTTAAATTAACCTTACCTGCTTTAGGGTACGTAGCAGTAAGAATATCATCTGGTCTTGCTTTGAAGTTCTGTATGTTGTCCCAGTTTTTTGTAAACTGATTGATCATGCCAACTCCATGGAAGTAAAACAGTTCTGGTCGAGGTCACGCCTGCATCTCTTGACTTTTTGACTTCTTCTTTTTTTTAATTAAAATACCTGCCTGAGTTTTTATTCCACACTTTAAAGTGTCTTTCTCACATTTAATGTAATTTTTAGTCTGCTTTACTGTTTTATTCTCTGCTCATCCATTTCATAAATTGGTAACCTTCAGTGCCGTAATTATACCCTCAGTGCACTTTGCTTTTTAAGGTTGTGTTTTAAAAAAAATGTTTTAGATCACGCATTAACCCACTCCCTCTTTCCGTCTTTATTTTTACAATATCTTACAGATTTGATATTAATAGGATTAAAAAGTTTCTTATCTAACTAGATGTCAATCATTTAGCATAAACTTGGTTAAAAAGGAACTCATATCAACAGTAACACATCAACAGCCCGTATGGTACTGATTAATGATTAGTCAAAGCACCGACTGCTTCTGAGAAAAAGCACAGGCACAGTTCCAGCAGTAAAAACTTTCACAACAGCAGAGGTGAATTATCAATATGAAGGCTATTATGTTTCATTTCCAGCTTTTGTCCCACCCGCTTTCAATCAAAAACACAAACACAATGACACTAAATCTTCTGTTAAATCGCAGTTTGGTTTGCCCTCTTTCTCTCCTGCTGTAGGTGCCACCCTTTGCACCTGACCCCACTCAGTAGTTAGGCACTGAAGTGGTAAAGCTTGGAAGGGAATAGCCACCATGTAAATGAGCCTTTTATGACAACAACTGCGCTGCGTGTTTATTACCTCGCTCCTCGTTGACACTGAGGAAATTTGCACCAACCAACACGTATGACAATTTCCCAGCCGTTCTAAAAGCTGCTCAAATTAGCCTTGCTTGGATTGGAGCACAGGGCAGTGATGGTAGTGAGGGAGGAAGGCAATATTTGATTAATGTTATGGAAAAATTCTAGTTTATCCTCACATTTTCTTTATGTGTTTAGAATCTCACTGTAGGATTTGTGGCTTAGATAAAGTGTGCGTGTCAGTATGACCTCGTAAAAACCGCTTAGCTCGGTGTAACAATGTTTCAATGTGTTATTCACCAACTGTTTTGCTCAGAAGAATGAAACTCAGGGCCAGTGCCAGGAGCTTCCTGGTAAAAGATAGTAGGAGTTGTTCTCTGTCCAGCCACAGCCCGTGGGACAGAAACCTGTTGTAACTAAAAGATACACAGAGTTGTGTGTGTGTGTGTGTGTGTGTGGGTGGGTGGGGTGTTGCAGACTTTATTTGCAAAATTCCATGACATTAATGAGCAATAAGTTAAATTACTAGGATGCAGCTTAATATCCAGCTTATTATCATACTCTGTGCAATATAGTCTCTTACTTGTACTCTGTAGGAAGAGTCACATTTTGTTACCATTATGTTATCACCTTACTTTTAATATACATTTTTTGTAGTTGTAAAATAGTACTTTGACCTGCTCAACCAACTGTCTACTCTCCAATGCCTACACTACAAGATCCAAGCACCAGGATTCACAAGTGCCTCAGGATCTCTTTCTTGGACAAAGATGAAAGGCATTAGTGTTGTATTTAAAGTGTACTGGTTTCATTTTGTTTTTTCATGCTTTCCAATATATTATTATGATCTTTATTTCTAGCACACTTTGTTGCATTTTTACATTTCCTGAGCATTATGGAACAGTTTGTGTTGCTTATTAATGTACAACTTTTAAGAGATTGAGGTTCAGACTACATGAACATTCATAATCTGTCATGGTTTCAAAGTTTCTTGCACTAGCCCACCTTCCCCCACCCCCCTTCTCTCTTTCCTAGCAGTGTTTGTATGTTTGTGGGAGTTATTTTTATCTTCCCATCAGTAGTGGCTCTTCCTGATTACCCACCTTCCTGCTGGCCGGTCAGTGAGTCACTGATCACATTCACCTGCGGCTCGTTAGATAATCAGGCGGTCTACTTAAGGCTGGAGCCACGATGACACTCGGTCATAGTTTGCTGTTTATGTTTGGCTTGGAATAACTTTCTTTTCGAGAACAAAGTTTGCAATCTTGAGCTCAAGTGCAGAAATAAATTGACAATACAGCCCCTCACTGTGCTTTTGGCTTCCATGCATTGATCTTCAGGTTTTACAATAAAAGCACAATGTGTACGCGTAAAATTAAGGTATTTGGAGTGTTTATTATTCCACTGTATAATTCTGTCACATGTATGCCACAGTTTGTTTAGATGAGATCTTTGTAATACACAATGCACAGCAGTAGCTGCATACTATATCCAGTCTGTATGCCTGGCTCTGTTCAAATTTCAGTGCAGAACTGAAGTGTGGGATCTTTCATCTTCTTGTAGTCTTCATCAAAAACGTCATTCTGAGCGACGGTGAAGTGGTTCTTCCAGTCGCCAACCTTCCCTGCAGAAAATAAATAAATATAATAATAATAATAATAATAATAATAATAATAATAATTCAGGTATTTCCCCCCTAATCTTGCCAAATGCATCACATTACTGTTAGGTGTGTACCTTTTCTCATGAAGGGAGAAATCTTGAAATCCAGCCTGAACTTCGAGCGCATATTTATGGTTTGATTTAATATCTGCTGCAGTGATGTACAGAGGCAAAACTACAAAACTAACTGTAGCTTGTTCATCTGGAAACTTCAGAAAATTAATGACATTTTCTCAAATTTAAGAAAGTGCCTCAAGCTGTTGTTTTTGTTTTTTTTCCTAATGGCCAGTAGGAACTGACTCGTCTAGTCATGGAAGGAAGTCCTTAAAGTGCATGGAAAAATAATTTCACTGCTCACATGATTCCACAGACGACTTACTAGCCATGGATGGTATGCTAACATGTTCGATAGAGACTATGTCTGTGACATATAACCAGTACTGTCCAAAACTGAGGGAAAAAAATTCTATTGTTAATCTAATGGTGCAGCCTGTCCACAAAGACTACAAATTAGTTTCTTTAGCTTGAGGTGTACCCTGATGTAGAAATTCTTAGGCTTCCCCTACATCCTAAATCCCAGTATAACCCCTGTTCCCCATGCTTTTGTTTCTGCTGAGTCAGACTTTGGTACTTGGTGTACGTTGCCTTGTTTTGACAGAACTATGTTTTCTGACCAAAATACTGCAGACCAGTAACGTAGATAACCGTTGTGTTTCCTATAAATATAGTGTATTAAAATTAATGTGTTGGTTCCAGGCATTGAAACATGTATCTTTTCAAAATGTATAATGCAAAGCAAATTTTGTCACTGATTCACATAGTAGTAGGACAGGACTAAACAAATGGAACAAACTGAGTGATGCAACGAAAGGGGATCAAAAGGGGAGGGGAGAAGCAAGGGGCCTAGAAAATAGAAACAGCAGACTGGAGGTAATGTTCAAGATGGAAATGGTCAGCAGCAGTACTAAGGTAGGTTGTGGCATTTAAACAATGTTCAGTGTACCAAGAAAATGTGCCCACACATTTTTTTTTCCCCCATCCTCCAATTTTGGTGAGCACGTACAAATTATATCCTCAGTTTCCTGTTCTTAGGTGATATTAGTGGGGCCCACTGTGGTCTTCAACTGTGTGTTCAGAGATGCTCTTCTGCTTACCTTGGCTATAACAAGTGGTTATTTTAGTGCTTTCCTGTTAGGTTCAATCAGTCTAATCATTCTTCTCTGAGCTCCTAACACATCAACATGTCATTTACACCCAGGTAAGTGCTGCTCATTGGCTATTTTCCTTTTTTGTCTCTATTTGCTGGAAAATCCTTGTAGTCCCACTGAATTACTTAGACCAGCTTAGCAACCATGCCATTCTGATTTTCTTTTTAAACACAGAGTTGCTGCCATGCGATTGGCTGATTGGATCTGTGCGTTAACAAGCAGTTGAACAGATGTACCCTAATGAGTAAAGCGAGTGTGTAATAAGTATAAATCATGCATTCATGTACAACTAAGAAGACTACGGACGTTAATGAAACAATAATGAAACTGAAGACAACAGTGATGCAACATCAAAGTATGCCAACTGCAATCAGAAAAATGAAGATTCAATTTTGGTCAGATTAAGATCTTGTTTTGTTAAACAGTACTGTTCAGCAGTATCTGTTTGATCTTTTTAAAAAGTCAAGACGGTATGGGCTGTTTTGTGCACATACATGTCTTAAATATTCACTGTCAGAGATGACATTCCTGTTAACTGATGATTCATAAGTTTGTGATTTGTAAGTTTATTTATTTCAATAAACAGATCAGCACTTCTGGCTTATTTCATACTTCAATTTTTTTCAGACTATATCCAGTCTGTATGCCTGGCTCTGTTCAAATTTCAGTGCGAAACTGAAGTGTGGGATCTTTCATCTTCTTCTTGTAGTCTTCATCAAACACTTCATTCTGAGCGACGGTGAAGTGGTTCTTCCAGTCGCCAACCTTCCCTGCAGAAAAAAATAATAATTCAGGTATTTTTCCTAATGTTACCAAATGCATCACATTACTGTTCACTGTACCTTTTCTCATGAAGGGAGAAATCTTGAAATCCATAACCGGGGCTGTAGAATAGTTGGCCATGTCATTCTTTTTCATGTTATCAAACTGGACTCCACCTGAGATCATTTTCTTCTCCTCAGCTGAACGAGACAAACCGAGGAAGCTGCAGAGTTGGTCTATTTCCCGTTCAGTGTCCTGGAAACACATCATGGAATTAATCGCAGCATTAAAACCGCCTGGATGAGAGCATGAGAACATGCAGAAGAAAGTGCCAATGAAGAAATCAGATTACCTCAATCATATCTTCATAGAACATGTAATGAATATTTGAGTAAGTCTGTTTCTTCTTCCACCAGCCATTCACATGGTCATACCAGGAGCCAAATACCACTAAGATCAAAGAACAACACTTAAGCAATGAGAGGAAAAGATCTACACCTCACACGAAGGATAACTGTATTATTTATGCATACTTTGTCCTTCCAAAAATCTGTGGAAGTAGTTATTCCATTCTCCAGCCTCTGGCTCAACCACATTCATGCGATCAAAGTGGAAATAAGACACCATGTTGTCCTTTGCATTGCGGGCTACATAAACAATCTGCAGAAGATGGAAAAAAGAAATCTTAAACATTTACCAGAAGTAGACACTTTGGAGCTCCTTATTAGGCTTAAAGGTTCAAGTTACGCCTGACGTGCTACCTTAGATTGCACTGTTATCAGTACTATTATCAGCTTCTTGAAAAACAGCACACAGGTTACTGTACCCTACAGTTTTGCTCCCAGAAGGACTTTGGCACAAACTGGACAGGAAAATGAGTCTTAATGAGTCGAGGGGTGGTGGGCAGCTTGTCTGTCAGGTCTTTCCCTGCATGGAGGGGTGAACATGGAGTAAGGAAAATTTGATATGGGAAACGGGTAACATGATAATATAACCATAGCAATATGACTGATTGGTAACCTGAATCCAAAGATGGGATGGCAATCTCCAGAAAGGGTACTCTTTCATAGATGGGGATGGTTTTTTGCCTCTCTGGACACGTCTGACCAAAATACAGCAGGTCAAGGATCTGGGAGACCCATGTAGTTCCTAGAGAGAGAGAGAGAGAGAGAGGCAAATAAACTTGATCCCAACTGTTACAGGAAAAATGATTCTATGTTTCTTTACCTTCTTTTAAATGTACAAAGATGCCCTTTGTCTATGGTTAGATTAGTTTAGAATTATCCTTTTAGACTTTCCCAGCAAAGACATATTGTTTTGGGACATATTGTTTTATCTCTCACAGCTTTCTCACAGCTCTCTGCTGACGAGACTAGCGCCACATATGGAGTTGTTTATTTTATCTGTTTATTATTTTCTTATCCTGTTCTCACTGTCTTTCCTATAAAAAGTGCCAAGCCTCTGTTCACGACGTGAGTTGTTCTCAGCAGCTCACCCGTGTACACGTTTAGCAAAGAAAGTAACTTTGTCTCATTGTGTCTTTATTTCTCCTGGGTTTTTTACAGAGTTTTCCCCCAACACCAACACTGACCTCTATACACATATTTTGATGAGCTATAGTTTTTGTACACGTTTGTTGGACTGACCTGCTTTGGGATATGTTGCGATAAGTATATCATCTGGTCTGGCCTGAAAGTTCTGAACATTCTCCCAGTTGTCTGTAAAATAGTGAGTCATTGAGACTCCATGGAAATCAAAGAGCTCTGGTCTGGAAGACAAAATAGCCTTTTGGGGAAAAAGAAAAGAAAAAACAAACATTAGAGTGTGTGAACAGCAACTGCAGGGATTTGACTGCGGAGAAGAAAAAGAGAAACTAGTGTTGGCAGTTGTGGGTAGTGAATTCAGATTTGTTTCTACTTCTGAGTGACACAAATGATTAACAGCACAAAAGCACACAGTGTGCTCAGAGATCAAGTCTTTGGCTGAACTTAACAAAAACACTGGTTCCAAGTGACAAAGAGAAAGTCTTAAAGCTTCAAACATTGGAAAAACAAATAAAATATAGGTTGCTTCTACGTGCATTTAAAACCGCTTTCTTTTTTAATAGCTCAGCCTCACATGCTTAACAAGAAACAAACTCCACAACAGGAAAGCAACCTGTAGCTAAAAACATCAAACTGTTTTGTTTAGAGATACCATACATACCTTCTCAGCACTAAGTGATATGTTCATTGTTGGTTTCTGCCTGGCTTTTGGTGTTGTAAGAAAAATTCTCCTCCTTTTCTGGTTGCATAACATACCATTGTTAGCTGCGCTCACTTCCACATGTAATCTGAAAGCCCCGCCCCTCTGGTTTCAGATTTCCTGACCCTTTTGTGGCCACATTCGCTTAAGGATTTGAAGTGCTTCAAATGAATTCCATGTTCTATTTGGTGTGAAATTTTAAGTAGGCAATATTTTTTAAAAGCACATCATATGCTGTAGACTGGATAGAGATAAGTGTGCATTTATTTATTTATCTTTTTTTGTGAGTTCTTTGTAATGAGTTGGAAGAAGTTTGACCACTGACCAAAGAGTTTTAAACACACAAGGGTCATGGAAAGAGAATAAATGTATGAGAATCCCCATTTAAAAATGAAAACTCATTAAGAAAAGGTTTGTTTGACTTTAAAACGACAGCTTTAAATTTGAGCTGTCCTTTATTTGTCAAAAAAAAGTTTCAAAATAAAGGATGCCTTTGAGGGCGTAGTGGCCCAGAAACAAGCAAGACAGCATAAAAGTTTGAAATTTAAAAGCAAAGACAAATTTAAAGGTTAGCATCTCAGTGGATTTAGCATTGGTCCCTAGCCTACATCTCATTTCTCTGTTCTTCTTGTTCTAGCCTCACTGCAAGCATTACAAGCTTGCAATATATCTGCTTCATTTCTCATTGAACATCACGCAAACCACCTGACCATGAAACTGCTTGTTAGTCAGTTGTCTGAACTAATTTTGAGCTTCTGAAAATGAAGGTTGTGTATAGAAATGGAGGTAATTCTTACACAGTTTAGTTTGGGCAAGATTTCTTGAATTGAAGCTAAAAGCCTGAACTTCGAGCGCATATTTATGGTTTGATTTAATATCTGCTGCAGTGATGTACAGAGGCAAAACTACAAAACTAACTGTAGCTTGTTTGTCTGGAAACTTCAGAAAATTAATTACACCAAGAAAATGTGCCCACACATTTTTTTCCCCACTCTCTAATTTTGGTGAGCACGTACAAATTATATCCTCAGTTTCCTGTTCTTAGGTGATATTAGTGGGGCCCACTGTGGTCTTCTACTGCTTTAACCCATCTGCTTTGAAATACTCTGTGTTCAGAGATGCTCTTCTGCTTATCTTGGCTATAACAAGTAGTTATTTTAGTGCTTTCCTGTTAGGTTCAATCAACAATGTCTTGTTTGTTGCCTTAGATTGCACTGTTATCAGTACTATTATCAGCTTCTTGAAAAACAGCACACAGGTTACTGTACCCTACAGTTTTGCTCCCAGAAGGACTTTGGCACAAACTGGACAGGAAAATGAGTCTTAATGAGTCGAGGGGTGGTGGGCAGCTTGTCTGTCAGGTCTTTCCCTGCATGGAGGGGTGAACATGGAATAAGGAAAACCCTGAAATGGAAAACATGTAACATGATAATATAACCATAGCAATATGACTGATTGCCATGCCATCTTTGGATTCAGGTTACCAATCTCCAGAAAGGGTACTCTTTCATAGATGGGGATGGTTTTTTGTCTCTCTGGACACGTCTGACCAAAATACAGCAGGTCAAGGATTTGGGAGACCCATGTAGTTCCTAGAAAGAGAGAGAGGCAAATAACTTGATCCCAACACTGACCTCTATACACACATTTTGATGAGCTATAAAGTTTGTACACGTTTGTTGGACTGACCTGCCTTGGGATATGTTGCAATAAGTATATCATCTGGTCTGACCTGAAAGTTCTGAACATTCTCCCAGTTGTCTGTAAAATAGTGAGTCATTGAGACTCCATGGAAATCAAAGAGCTCTGGTCTGGAAAACAAAATTGCTTTTTGGGGAAAAGAGAAAAAACTAAATGTGTGAACAGCAACTGCAGGGATTTGACTGCGGAGAAGAAAAAGAGTGTTGGCAGTTGTGGGTAGTGAATTCAGGTAGTGCTTCAAGCTTATTTCTACAAGTCCTCTATAAAGAGAGTGAAACAACAAATGATTAACGGCACAAAAGCCCTTGTGCTTAGAGATCAAGTCTTTGGTTGAACTCAACAAAAACACTAGTGCCAAGTGACAAAAAGACGGTCTTAAACTTTCACATTTTGTCAAATGAATTGATTATCGATTCCTCCTGCATGCGTTCAAACTACTTTCTTTGTTTTTAGCTCAGAATTACATGCTTAACAAGTAAAAACTCCATGAAAGGAAATCAAATTGTAGCTAAAAAAGATACTAAAACAGTTTTGTTTAGAGAGATTCAGTTGTTTACACTGAATAAATGGCTTATATCAGCATGTGCTGACCACTCAGTGCATTTTATCGACAACTTTAATATTTTTTGGGAACGCAGGCATCTGTT
>NW_024582613.1:825259-903641 GCF_018398535.1 Haplochromis burtoni | reverse complement strand
TAAAGCAAATGGATTTAATTTTAACAAGTCAGGGGTGAAACTGTTCACCTCCAACTTGTTTTATTCCATACGTCATCCATCTGTGCTTGGTGCCAAGGCTGAGATAAACGAGGAGTTATCTCATAAAGAGGAACAAACAGTACTCCAAGAACAGACAAAGCCCAGCAGAAACCTTGAGGAGGAGCTCCATTTGCCCCCACCCGGGAAGAGCCTCAGAAAGGAGAGACATCTAAGGCAAGAAGAGGGGTCCCTATTTGCCTCCAACTCTCTCAACAACACCAACGACCAGGACAAGGGACCACGACCTTCCCCAGTCCCCCAAACCCCTGACAGGCCATCACCCTCCTCCCCCTCCCTTTCTCCCTCCTCCCCACACCTGAAATTCACTGAGGAGATGATGGAGCGGGTCAATGCTGGGCTCAGATCTACCCCCCGTCCCAATCCCTTTTTGTCCCCCATAAACCCCCCACCAGAGCGGCCAAAGGTTCGCCATCGAGCCCCACCCTCAACAGAGCAATCGAAGTCACATTGCCCAGCCTCGCCCCCCTTAGTTCCTCTTCATGCCCTGTCTCCGCAGTCTGATGTGTGATGTGTGGAGGGTCCGGGCTGTGAGGATTATGGCAGTGATGACTTTTCCCAGGAGAAGCTGGGACCCTGTTTACTAGAAGGTTTTAAAATTTCTGTACTTTTAGGTGACAGGAGACATGTGGCCTGGTCAAAACACAGAGAGCTGCACTCTAAAAGATCTTTAAACATAGTAAACATACCTTGTGTGCCACAGACTGCTCCCAAACACGAGGGGACAAGTAATACCTCTAAAACACTTAAGTTGGCTTTATTAAACGTTAGATCTTTAGCTGGGAAAACATTTTTAATTAATGATTTAATCACTGAGCACAGCCTTGATTTTATGTTTTTAACTGAAACTTGGTTGGACCAAAGTAACAGTGGAGCTGTTCTCATCGAGACGACCCCTCCTAACTACAGTTTTATCAGTGAGGTCAGGGCGAGCAGGAGAGGAGGAGGGGTTGCTGTCTTATTTAATGAATCATTTCAATGTAAGCAGCTATCTCCTGGAAGTTTTCAGTCTTTTGAATATGTGGCTTTACAGCTGAAGGCCCCATCCAAAGTTGTGTTTCTTAATGTTTACAGGCCTCCCAAATACTGCACAGACTTTTTTAATGACCTCAGTGAACTGCTGTCTGTGATCTGTGTTGATTTTGACTGTGTAATTATTGCTGGGGATTTTAACATTCATGTGGACAACCCTCAGGACAAAGGGACTAAAGACCTGAGTAACACTCTGGGCAACTTTGGGCTGACTCAGCATGTAACAGAGGCCACACATAATAGAGGACACACTCTTGACCTACTGATCTCCAAAGGCCTGAGCATTTCAAAGGTTACTGTGTCTGATGTGGGCCTGTCTGATCATTACTGTGTTTTCTTTGAAAGTAAAATCTCAGCCCACACAAATATATCAACAACAGTGATCACAAAACGGTGTATAACTGAACACAGTAGTGCAATCTTTAACCAGGTCTTCCCATTAACACCTGACCTGTCCAGAGGGTCAGTCAATGAGCTCGTCAATAGCTTCAATGCTAACATGTTAAATGTAATGGACACTATTGCTCCCATTAAGGTGAAGGTTATCTCTGGAAGGAAAAAGTCTCCATGGAGAAACTCCACACTGGTGAAAAATGAAAAAAGAGAGTGTAGGAAAGCTGAGCGCAGATGGAGAAAAACAAACCTCCAGGTTCATTATGACATTTATAAAGAGAAACTTCACAATTATAATTTACAACTGAGGAATGCAAGGAGGTCCTACTTCTCTGACATCATCACTAAAAACAGCCATAATGCTCGGGTCTTATTTTCTACAGTTGACAGGCTAACAAACCCTCCTGTGTCAGTGGCAGCTGAACTTCATTCGACCATGGCCTGCAATGACTTTGCCAAATTCTTCACAGAAAAATCCAAAAAATTAGACAAGCAATTGGTACATCAACAGCAGATCCAGGATATGTACTGTGTCCACCAAAAAACTGTTTAAACACCATGAAACAGTTTCAACCTATTAACAGCAAAGACCTGGAGGACATCTTAGGTCAACTGAACTCCTCCTCCTGCTGTTTAGATGTCCTGCCAACAAGTTTTTTCAAAAAGGTCTCAAAGACTTTAGAGTCAGACCTGTTACAGATCGTCAACTTTTCTTTATTATCAGGTGTGTTTCCAGAATCACTAAAAACTGCTGTAATCAAACCTATACTGAAAAAGGACAATCTTGACAAGACACAAATGAACAACTACAGGCCGATCTCAAATCTCCCATTTTTAAGTAAGATCATTGAAAAAGCAGTTTCTCAACAGCTCAGTTACTTCTTAAAACAGAATAATTGCTA
This sequence comes from Haplochromis burtoni, assembly GCF_018398535.1. Taxonomy (NCBI): domain Eukaryota; kingdom Metazoa; phylum Chordata; class Actinopteri; order Cichliformes; family Cichlidae; genus Haplochromis; species Haplochromis burtoni. The sequence goes on along the minus strand of NW_024582613.1, from coordinate 901,236 downwards.
CGATGCCTTCCAGTCAGGTTTTAGACAGAACCACAGCACTGAAACCGCTCTGACCAAAGTGTTTAATGACATATGTCTGAATACAGACAGTGGAAAAATGTCAGTCTTAGTTTTACTGGATCTCAGTGCAGCATTTGATACAGTTGACCACAACATATTACTCAAACGACTGGAGAACTGGGCAGGTCTTTCAGGAACTGTACTAAACTGGTTCAAAACATACTTAGAAAACAGGAAATACTTTGTATCAATAGGTAACTTCACATCTGAGCAGACAAGTATCACATGTGGAGTTCCCCAAGGTTCCATCTTGGGACCCCTTCTGTTTAACATCTACATGCTCCCACTGGCACAGATTATAAACAACAACAAAATAAACTATCACAGCTATGCAGATGACACACAAATATATATCACAATGTCACCAGGAGACCGAGGCCCTGTACAGGCTCTTGGTAAATGCATTGAGGAAATCAATGACTGGTTGTGCCACAATTTTCTCCAGCTAAACAAAAACAAAACTGAGGTAATAGTCTTTGGCGCCAAAGAAAAACGATTACAGGTCACCAGAGAACTTCAATCTATACATCTAAAAACCACAAACCAGGCGAGAAATTTGGGTGTAGTGATGGATGCAGACCTAAACTTAGAAAAACACATTAAGACAATAACAAAGTCAGCTTACTATCACCTCAAGAATATATCAAGGATAAAAGATCTGATGTCTCAACAGGACCTGGAAAAACTAGTCCATGCATTCATCTTTAGTAGGCTTGATTACTGTAACAGCATCTTTACAGGTCTACCTAAAAAATCAGTCAGACAACTACAGCTCATTCAGAACTCTGCTGCTCGAGTCCTCACTAAGACCAAAAAAGTGGACCACATCAGTCCAGCTCTGAGGTCTTTACACTGGCTGCCTGTCCGTCAGAGGATAGACTTTAAAGTTCTGATGCTGGCCTATAAAGCTCTGAATGGTTTAGGACCAAAATACATCAGTGACCTCCTGACCCAGTATGAACCTTCCAGATCCCTCAGGTCATCTGGATCCGGTCTTTTATCAGTTCCCAGAGTCAGAACCAGACACGGAGAAGCTGCATTCAGCTTTTATGCTCCTTATATCTGGAACAAACTCCCAGAAAGCCTCAGATCAGCTGAAACACTCAGTTTATTTAAATCCAGGTTGAAGACTCACCTGTTCTCAGCTGCATTTGAATAAAGCACCAAATCCACACTTTTAAGCTTAAATTTCAAAACTTACATTTAACTACTGATTTTATCTACTGTTCTGATTTTATCTGTTTTGATTTTATATACTGTTGTTTGTTTGTTTGTTAATTAGTTAGTTGTTTGCTTGTTTTAATCAATTTTAAATCATGCTTTTTATTTGTTCTTGTTTCTAATGTCTCTGTAAAGCACTTTGAATCACCTTGTTGTTGAATTGTGCTATACAAATAAACTTGCCTTGCCTTGCCTTGCCTAGAGATATCATACATACCTTTTTAGGGTTAAGGAACATGATCTGGGTTCTGCCTTGCTTCTTTGAATGCATTACTCCCTCACCAGCTGAGTGTTTTCTACCAAACGTCTGGTTGCGAAACACACCACTATCAGCGTATCTGAGTTTTGCGTTACGTTGTGAAAGTCCAGTACTTCCCTCTTGTTCATACAAAACCAAATCAGAAAAATTTGGGACAGTATGGAAAAGTATAGAAATTAGTGATTTCTAAATTTACTTTGACTTGTGTGTCATTACAGACAATATGAACACAAAATGTTGTCATGTTTTGCCTGGTCAACTTCATTTCATTTGTAAATATACATCCTTTCCTGTCATTCAGACCTGCAGCACATTCCCAAAAAGGATCCAGTTGTGGGGCATCAAGTCATGGGCCTTCTTGTAGTCAATCCAGGCAGTGCACAGGATGTTGAGCCAGGGTTTGTAGTCTCGGCTGCTCTGTCTACCAGTACCTGGTGTTTCACTCCACTGATATTGATACTCGTGCCAATTCCCTTCTGTGCCCGCTCATGTTTTGAGCCATATGCCTATTCATCTTAGCCGCTATGATGCCTGGACAGGAGCTTCCATGTTGTACTGAGCCAGGTTATTGGCTGGTAGTTAGATAGGACTGATCCATTCTGGGGATCCTTGGGCATCAGGACTTTCTGGCCTTTCTGACATCAGACACCATTCTGGGTGTCTCTTATTGACTAGCAGCTGGTTCATTTGTGCTGCTAGAAGTTCATTGAGTGCAGCTGGCTTCTTTAGCCGTGAACCATGTCCAGGCCTGGTGCTGTCCAGCCCTTCATACTTGAGACCCTTTCTTGGATGTCTAGCACTGTGATGGTTACTGGACCCTGCTCAGGGTAACAGCCTCCCCGGACCCTGTTTAGGGAGGTTGCTGTGGTCTGCCCTTAGATTCACGAGCCACTGAACATTGTTGTTATACATAGCATCCTTGTCCCATATGCTCTTCCAGTATTACTCCATCTCCAGACTTGGTGGTGCTGCTGTTCTCATATTGTTCCCCTGCCACTGAGAATACACCTTGGATGGTTCTGTGGAGAACAGCTGGTTTATTCTCCTGCCTTCTACATCTCTGGTATACCTTTTCAAGCGGCTGGCCAAGGCCGTGTGAGTCAGACTTCACCAGCACCTTTCACCATGGGCCACTCTGGAAAAAGAATGAGTCCAGCCCTTCTCCAGGAGTTTGGTTCCAGGACCCTTATGTCGTGGTGAACCTAACTATATCTAGTTATCTAGGTTTCTTTCCTGCTAGCAAGACAGTTCACTTCCCACAAAACAAAGTCTGTGATGCTTTGGGGCTGTCAATATGCCTAGCCCTTGCCTTTGCCTGCTACCCAGATTACACTGACCCTGGCCCTGGTGCCTGTCATTGTGCATAGTAGGCCCACAGGATGATGGATTCATATGATTTCTTGAAGCTGTGCCTGAACAAGCCTCATTAATCCAGATCCAGTCACCAGAGTCTAGCTGGCAACCTCCCTCCCCAATCTGGCTCCAAGAGGGGCCTTGATTTCCCATGGTGAGATTATACGGTGCAGGAATTTCCATTAGCATGTTTTGAATCGCTCTTAATCTGGTGCCTCCCTTGTGACCAATTTCTAATGGGAGACCCTATTAGACAATACTGCTCCCAGGGCCAGGAGGACGATCCCCTGTGATAAGGTACATTTGTATTTTATATTTAGTTTATAAATAGTATTGACTAATTAAAATATGATAAGAATAGTTGTATCATTTTGTCTTGGGTAAACCACATTCTCAAAACCCCCCAACAGAGGAATTCATATTGATTTCAGCTACACAAACAATACATTGTTGCTAGTTTGGTATTTCTTGACGGAACAATGCAGATTTTTTACCTGGCTGTAGAATGTAACTAAACCTGAATAAAATCAAATAGAAAACCCTGCAAAACAAATGGACCAGTCATTACCTTTTATTTTTTTTATCACACACAGAGAATAAAAAATGGGCTGTTAGAACTTAGTAAAAAACTTTAAAAACTTTCTTATTTTATTAAATTTTAATCTACACACCAAAGTTTCAGTATTGCAGTACAGTGTTACTGGTAATGTCCAATATTTTTTTGTTTGTAGTGACATAAATATTCACTTTCAAACATGAAATGCCTTTTAATTTGTGATTAATAATATAAAGCACATTGATTTAGTTAAAGATTTAGATAAAGTCAATCAGTGACCCTTTTTACATTCTATATGCCTGGCTCTGTTCAAATTTCAGTGCGGAACTGAAGTGTGGGATCTTTCATCTTCTTCTTGTAGTCTTCATCAAACACTTCATTCTGAGCGACGGTGAAGTGGTTCTTCCAGTCAGCAACCTTTCCTGCAGAGACACAGATAAAAATCAGTCAGGTATTTTTCCTAATATCACCTCATGCATCACAATATGGTTCAATGTACCTTTTCTCATGAAGGGAGAAATCTTGAAATCTAAAATGGAGAACGTGGAATAGTTGGTCATCTCATTCTTTTTCATGTTATCAAACTGGACTCCACCTGCAATCATTTTCTTATCCTCAGCTGAATTGGACAAACTGAGGAAGCTGCAGAGTTTGTCTATTTCCCGTTCAGTGTCCTGAAAAGATAGATAAGAGTTATTTGGAGTAGGGATGCATCTAAAGGCTGCAGGACAGTAGCTCTCGATGACTGGAGCTGGAGACCCCTGATCTTAAGCATACCACATTATCTGTCAAACATAGTGGAGATGATGTTTTGGCATGTATAGCTGCCAGTGGAACAAAGTCACTGTTTATTGATGATGTGTCTACTGATAGAAGTATCAGGATGGTTTTAGAAGTGGACGGGGCTATACTATCTGCTCAGATTTATCCAAATGCTGCAAAACTGATGAGACGGTGCGTCATAATATAAACAAATAACGACTCGAAGCAACCCAGAGATTTCTTAAGAGAAGGAAAGGGGATAGTCTTCAGTGGCAAAGTCAGTTACCTGCTCTCAATCCAATAGAGCATGCAGTTTAGTTACTGAAGACAGAGATCCACACATGCAGCACCTGAAGGTGGCTGCAGTAAAGGCCTCGAAGTACATCTCAAAGCAAGTCCATATAGGTATACGGTAACTATATTAGTGTGTCCAGTTATTTTTAAGTTAAAACTGTCACGGTCCCCGTGTCTCTCTGGCTGGCCCACGCTGGCTACAGGTTTTGTTGTTGTTCATTTTGGTTTTCTTTCTCTCCTCCTCCTCTCTGCCTGGGTGGAGCTCATTACGGGCTCTCGCTCTTGGCCCACGCACCCGTGTGATGATGTCCACCTGCGGCTGATCGGGCTGATTTCCCCAGCTGCTATTTAAGGCAGTGGCACAGAGCAGCTCACCGCTGGAACGTTAAACTACCTGAGTTCGTGCTCGCGGCTTATTCGAAGAAGTTTTGTTTGTTTTTCCTGTTGTGGAACTAACCGTGCACTTCTTGTCTGTAGATTCTGGACCAAATCACCGGACCTGTCCAAGTGGGGCAGTGTGTGGAGTGTGGGAGCGAGTGCGGCTGAAGAGGAGTGCGTGTGTGCGGAGGAGCGGTGGCGGTGACTGAGTGGAAAAGGAAGCGCGTGTGTGGATTCCCCCCCCCCCCCCCCCTTCTCTCCCTGGAGCCCTGGACCCCCTCCCAACTCACTGTACATATATTTTGCACTAAGGTGATCCCCATTGTAAATAAATCCCCTTTTGTGTTTCCTTGAAAAGAACTGTCTGCGCGTGAGTCCGTTCAGTAGCCATGACAACTATGCTTTTAAAGCCTTTGTGGTACACAAAGGCAAAATTACAAAAGAAATGTGACATTGTCCAAATACTTATGGACCTAACTGTATCATCACAACATTACAGCCATCATTACAGCATTATAAGCTACTAAATGAGAGCTTCAAGCAAGTAGCGTAAAGAGAAAGGAACTCACAAAGGAATCAGATTACCTCAATCATATCTTCATAGAACATGTAGTGAATGTTTGAGTAAGTCTGTTTCTTCTTCCACCAGCCATTCACATGGTCATACCAGGAGCCAAACACCACTAGGGCCACAGAAACAGGAAAATAGCAGTCATACAGTAAATGAAAATAACTTTAATATAGTATTTTATGCATACTTTTTCCTTCCATGAATCTGTGGATGTAGTTGCTCCAGTCGCCAGGCTCTGGGTGAGCAATATTCATGCGATCAAAATGGAAAAAAGACACCATGTTGTCCTTTGCATTGCGGGCTACATAGACAATCTACAAAAGATTTTTAAAAAGGAAAAACGAACTCTAACTCAAATGAATCTCAAATTCTCTTGGTAGGCTTCAAGTTTAACTTAAGCCAAGTGGAAAACTGCACTATTATCGGTATTATTATCAGCTTCTTGATGATACACTGAGCTGATGCAAACAACAGACAGGAAAATGCAACCTTGCAGTTTTGTTCCCAGAAGGACTTTGGCACAAACTGGACAGGAAAATGAGTCTTAATGAGTCGAGGGGTGGTGGGCAGCTTGTCTGCCAGGTCTTTTCCTGCATGGAGGGATGAAGATGAAAAAAACACAAGTTTGACTGTGTAAAATGTTAATACCAACTAACCAACGGTAACATAGCGATATGATTTTAGTCAAGTTTGAGGAAAAAGAGGCCAACAATCCATAATGGTTTGTAGGTGTTTGTGTAAAATTGGTACATTTGATCAAAAACCTGAAAACAAAGGTGGAACGGCAATCTCCAGGAAGGGCACTCTCTCAAAGATAGGGATGGTTTTCTGTCGTTCTGTCTGACCAAAATACAGCAGGTCAAGAATCTGGGAGACCCATGTGGTTCCTAAAGTGAGAGGGGGGAAAAAGAAGTTAACATGACCCCTACACTGACCTCTATGCACACACTTTGATGAGCTGTAAAGGTTTATACCGCTTTCTTGGACCGACCTGCTTTGGGATATGTTGCAATAAGTATATCATCCGGTCTGGCCTGAAAGTTTTGAACGTTCTCCCAGTTGGTTGTGAAAATGGGAATCATTGAGACTCCATGGAAATCAAACAGTTGTTGTCGAGAAGGAAAAACTGCCTTTGGGAAAAAAGCAAAAACCAGACTTTTTAAAAAATCTGAATGTGTACTTAAATTCACTTTATTGTCCCAAAAAGGACACTTGTTGTGCATCATGATGATTAAAAACAACAATAAATCACTTATGATGCAGTTAATATGTACATAAATAAATAAAACACACACACAGAGAGAATATAAAGCAGGGAAAATATTGTTTGCAAGTTATAAATTTTACTCATAGTATGAATGCAGATGGTACAAATTAAGTTTTACATTGGTTACAATGGCTGACTGTTTCTACAGAGTGAGGACACTTTGTTTGTGTACTAACCAGTTAAATGTATAATAGAAATACCACTCAGCTGCTCTCAGGCTTGTTAAAGTTTCCCTGAAATATCATGAGGACCAGGGCTCTTGCTGTCTTTATCAAGGCTGAGAAATCAATGTAATGTAATGTAATCAGGTACTGCAGTGCCATCTGTGGGTAATGAAGTCAGATCATGCTTCAAGCTGTTTTATACAAGTCCTCTTTAAAGAGAGAGCGAGATCACAAATGGTTAACAGCACAAAAATACTTGGTGTGCTCAGAGAGGAAGTCTGGCTGCTGCTCAACAAAAACACTGGTGCTGATTGATAAAGAAACCCTCTGACTTGCAAAATAAAATGAACCCACATGGCTCATGCATGCATTTACACGACTTTAACTGATAAATCCATTGTCATTAGCTTAGCTCTACATGCTTAACAAGAGACAAACACCATAAAATTAGAGCAAACTCTAGCTGAAGCAACAACAACAACAACAACAGTTTGGTTTAAAGATGTCAGGCATACCTTCTCTGGATCGAGAGACATGCTGATTGCCGGTTTTTGTCTGGTTTCTCTTACTGGGATTTTTCTCTGTCCAGATGAGTATTTTATATGCAACTTCTGATTATGTAACACGCTGCAGTGAGAGGGGCCCTCCCAAGGGAGAACTGAAATTCCAGCCCTTCCCTGACTTCCGGATCCTTTTGTTGGGAGCATTTCTTTTCCTATTCTAGGATCTAAATGAATCCTAGAATTGTGTCAATGAAAACATTACTCATGCATTCAAATCACTTTATTTGGTATGACATTTTAAATGGACAGTATTGCAAATGCACGATATACAATACATTGATTAGAAGTTTGGATGACGTTACAGTAATATTATCACATGACCACTGAACAAAAAGCAATGTCATGCAATGACAAAGCTTTTTATTTATGACTGTACAGAGGTTTAAGTGAGGGAACAAATGTGTTCCCCTTTGAAAGGTAAGCTTTTAAAAGTCAGAAGGAAATCTTGATTTTCAAATCCAACATAGCTGTAGATAAAGAGAATAGGCTTTCTGGCTGGAGTTAATCTACTTTAAAGACACATCAAGGAGAGTAAAAACATTTCTGGGCTTGTGGCCTTTATCAGCATTATTGTTCCAGTTTAGCAGTTATGCTTAACTACTTTCGCAAGTATTAAAAAGATAGCAAAAATCTCCTGCATGCATGTGTTTTATGCTTACATTTTTAATATGGGGACAATAGTTAGAACATCAGTATCATAGTTACTGTAGTGACAAACGATAAGTCATTTTTTGCAGGTCAGTTTAATGGAACTTATTATTAAAATCACAAACATCAAAATATAATCTTTGAAATGTAAACATAAAACCAGAATTGATGTTCACAGAAGGAACTGAAAAATAAATGAAAAGTTAAAAATTACAACTGCACATTGGGTTTGTTTGAACAAAAAGGAAGTTGCAGATTTTAGCTTGCAAAACACATTCTAAGACCAAAGATCACACAAACACTATTCAGAGGGGTAACGTACAAGCAAGATCAACTCTAAAGAAAAGAGTCAGAAGAATATGGTAGGAATGATTAATTAGCATGTTAAAGAGAGAGCCCTGCTATAGGCTGGCAGTAAGTTCATGCTGTACCCCACCTTTCAAATTATGTTAGGGGTGAAGGGCTCCACCACCCTGTGACTCTGAGGCATCGAGCTTCTTCTTAAACACACTTCTATGAGAAGACTTTAAGTGCAGGCTAAAAACGTATTAGTTTCTGTTGAGACTAAAGACTGCGGGGACAGAGTATTTCAGTCTGTGGCAAGGTTATTATAGCTCACTAAAACTAAACTAAAAATTAAAACTAGATGTGAAAAAGAAATTCAGTAAAATAAAAAATCTAAATATATCATATTTTTAAAAACTAAACTTATAAAAAGTTAAAACAAACTAAAATTAATCTGTGAACTTTAAAAAAAATGTTCATTAGTTTTCAAAGAGTAAATATAGTATTAGTGTTTGTTATTTGGGGGGAATTTTATTTTATTTTTTATCAAAACTTGCCAGATGAGGCTTTGATGGAAACATTTATTGAGTCTTTTGATGTCTACAAGACTGTGAGCATTGCACGATCCAATAATAATGAATAGCAACTAAAAATAAGACTGAAACTAATAGAAACTAAACATTTTCAAAAAAAGTAAAGATTAAACTGAAACGAGCAAATTCTCTTGGGTATACTGCAACTAGACTGAATTAAAAGCCAAAAGTCAAAGCAAAATAAAAAATAAACACTAATTAGATCATTACAAAAACTTGAATAACTCTGGTCTGTGGATAGTCTCCCACTCTGTGGACTCCTTTGAAAAACAGTTTAAGACTTTTATTTTGTTATAACCATCTTTTATTATGTATTTTTAATTGATTGTTTCTATTAATTGTTCTTTAATTTCCTAGGATATTTTGTCGTGATTATCCCTAGTGTTTTTATTAATTCATTTTTATTTATTTTTTTGTTACTTAGGAACTTGATGAAGGGAAACCTTTATTCCCTTTTAACCCACTAGGTGGTACCATGAGACAACATTAAAAGGCTAAGATGAATACAAGACTGAAATAAAAGATTTGAAATATGCAGGGAAAGAAAAAAGTCGATTTTTTTTATTATCTTAATCCTGTTACAAAGAGAGAATATCATTAAATGAACTATAAAGATTTCTTTTTTTATGCACATACTGAACCTATAAGCCGATGCAGTAACCCTTTCAGACCGAACGGTGGCGATCATCATGTACAGATACAGTTTATTGAAGCCGTTAATGCAGAAGAAGAAAAACGTACACAACAGAGATGGCGTCACCCGGCGAGGCATCGGTGGATGAGACACACGTGGGTAAAAAGAAGAAGGTAAATATAGATAAATAATTTCTAGAAGCATATCGTCGCAGCCGTTTGAAGCTATTGGTGACTGCAGCTGAGGAACGCAGTTTTATAACTAATAAACAGTAAACGTAAGGTAGTTTTTTCTTGCTAGCGTCAAGCGGCTAATGTGAGTAGCCCCACACGGGGGCGAAGACCAGTGTAAAAAGTTTCTGGGCTTAAATAACGAAATACGTTATAGTCACTTCTTCTAACTTGCCACTGTTCGCTCCTATCTTACAGCTGCCTGCTCGATACTGGCAGGAGCTCCAGGAGGAGGAACGGAAGGATGAAAACAAAGTTAAAAGCGACGGAGAACAGAGCAAAGAGGCTCTGCGGCAGGAGGAGGACAAGACACAGAAGGCAAAGAAGCGAAAACAAGACCAAAGTCCAAGTGATGGAGAGAAAGTCAAGCCAGAGGTAAGAGTACACGAATTACTATTGACAGACAAAAATCACGCCATCATTTCTTGCTCTTGCTTAAACTGTTGTAGTGAGGTCCTGTGTTGCATTGGAATATGTTTAAGATGCAGTTTGGGGTATTCTTATTTGCACTAAACAGCCTATGCATCGCCTTTGTACTGCTATTACACTGCAAAATCTTCCAAATATCCCCCAAAAAGCAGATTATTATGTAAACAAAGGTAGCCAGGCATGCCTAATCTCCCATGATGATTCATGAGTGTTGTACTGAATCTTTTAGCAGTAATATTTAAGTTTGAAGCACCACTTACGACCAGAAGAAGATAGCATTTAATGTTTATCATGATTCAGTCTGCTGTTACATTTTAGTATAGGTAATATAGGACTGTATATTATATATTGTTCTAACTGATGTTCATATTCTTTCAGAAGTCTGATCCATTCCCAGGCCCTGCTCCTATTCCAGAAGACAGATTGCAAAAATTCAAGAGGAAAGATAAACTTAAAAAGGTAAGCATCTGAGTGGCTCTTCTTTAAAATAGTATGCTCTTTTTTTCAGCGCTTGTCTTTCGTCTGATTTCTCTTTCGTTTTGTAATAGCCTCACCGTAAGCAGCACAAGCTGAGAGATATCATAGCTCGCTCAGAAGACGCTTCAGAAATGGCCCAGAAACAAGCAGCACGGTTTGACCTTCTCCTCCCGGAGGAGGCAGGGTAATGTCCTTTAAATGATGCTCACCTCTTTGTGTTAGATCGTACTCTGTGACAGATATCATGTGATTTAAAAACACATGAGTGATGTTTGTCCCTGATCTCAGGTTTTTAGAAGGAGATGAAGATGAGGACACGTGTATGATCTCACAGGAGGATATTGCGGAGGCTGTGGACATAACATCTGGAGCAAAGGTACTGAGACCTTTTTATCAAATAAATGTTTCTTTGTTTGACAGGTTGTTTGTTTTAACAAATTGTACCTGAAGTGTGCACTGAAGTTGGTTAAGAAAATAATGGAAACTGATACCTGTCACCATCATACTTATGTAGTTCATCACCAACCATTTTTGCGGGGGAGAAGATGGATTTTAAAAAGGTTTTGTGTGAATGTATAAATAACTTATTAAACAGAAAAATTTGCACAGAAATTTTGAAGAAACACAGATTATGGGCTTTTGTTTGGTTTTGCTGACAAATTCACACACTGGTGATGGCAAGCTACATTATTATTACTATTACTATTTAACACATTTATTTTGCAAGCAAAGGTTTGCTGGTTCAGTTCCAACCGTAGACATAAATTTGCTATGGAGTTGTCACGGGAAGAGATTCTGCAGAGTGAGTGTTGTTCATTTCTTGTTATCTTCTCTTCCTCAGTATTTTAATCTGAAACTGTCTCAGTTTGGACCGTATCGATTGGATTACAGCAAGACTGGACGGTCAGTATCATGCAATATCATGCAGCACATGCTTATCTGTGTGAAGTGTTTTGTCTCTCTCTTGTGGAGAGAGACTGATATTTAGTGATTTAAAAGGCCAACATATCAGCAGATGGTTTAACATTTAACAAATTGCTCCTTCATGTAGTGGTGGGGTTTTTTGGGTTTGTTTTTTTTTTTTTTGTAAAACACTGATTTATGTCAAGTCCACCTAAGTTGTCGATGGGCTTGGCAGGACGACTCACCGTTTCTAGAGGAAATGCTAAGTATCCTTTATAACCTTTGTAATCTTCTAAGCAGATATGAAACGTACATATTTATTTCCAACTCTGTCTTCCTTTCTTGTTGTTGAATTGTGCTATACAAATAAACTTGCCTTGCCTTGCCTTGCCTAGAGATATCATACATACCTTTTTAGGGTTAAGGAACATGATCTGGGTTCTGCCTTGCTTCTTTGAATGCATTACTCCCTCACCAGCTGAGTGTTTTCTACCAAACGTCTGGTTGCGAAACACACCACTATCAGCGTATCTGAGTTTTGCGTTACGTTGTGAAAGTCCAGTACTTCCCTCTTGTTCATACAAAACCAAATCAGAAAAATTTGGGACAGTATGGAAAAGTATAGAAATTAGTGATTTCTAAATTTACTTTGACTTGTGTGTCATTACAGACAATATGAACACAAAATGTTGTCATGTTTTGCCTGGTCAACTTCATTTCATTTGTAAATATACATCCTTTCCTGTCATTCAGACCTGCAGCACATTCCCAAAAAGGATCCAGTTGTGGGGCATCAAGTCATGGGCCTTCTTGTAGTCAATCCAGGCAGTGCACAGGATGTTGAGCCAGGGTTTGTAGTCTCGGCTGCTCTGTCTACCAGTACCTGGTGTTTCACTCCACTGATATTGATACTCGTGCCAATTCCCTTCTGTGCCCGCTCATGTTTTGAGCCATATGCCTATTCATCTTAGCCGCTATGATGCCTGGACAGGAGCTTCCATGTTGTACTGAGCCAGGTTATTGGCTGGTAGTTAGATAGGACTGATCCATTCTGGGGATCCTTGGGCATCAGGACTTTCTGGCCTTTCTGACATCAGACACCATTCTGGGTGTCTCTTATTGACTAGCAGCTGGTTCATTTGTGCTGCTAGAAGTTCATTGAGTGCAGCTGGCTTCTTTAGCCGTGAACCATGTCCAGGCCTGGTGCTGTCCAGCCCTTCATACTTGAGACCCTTTCTTGGATGTCTAGCACTGTGATGGTTACTGGACCCTGCTCAGGGTAACAGCCTCCCCGGACCCTGTTTAGGGAGGTTGCTGTGGTCTGCCCTTAGATTCACGAGCCACTGAACATTGTTGTTATACATAGCATCCTTGTCCCATATGCTCTTCCAGTATTACTCCATCTCCAGACTTGGTGGTGCTGCTGTTCTCATATTGTTCCCCTGCCACTGAGAATACACCTTGGATGGTTCTGTGGAGAACAGCTGGTTTATTCTCCTGCCTTCTACATCTCTGGTATACCTTTTCAAGCGGCTGGCCAAGGCCGTGTGAGTCAGACTTCACCAGCACCTTTCACCATGGGCCACTCTGGAAAAAGAATGAGTCCAGCCCTTCTCCAGGAGTTTGGTTCCAGGACCCTTATGTCGTGGTGAACCTAACTATATCTAGTTATCTAGGTTTCTTTCCTGCTAGCAAGACAGTTCACTTCCCACAAAACAAAGTCTGTGATGCTTTGGGGCTGTCAATATGCCTAGCCCTTGCCTTTGCCTGCTACCCAGATTACACTGACCCTGGCCCTGGTGCCTGTCATTGTGCATAGTAGGCCCACAGGATGATGGATTCATATGATTTCTTGAAGCTGTGCCTGAACAAGCCTCATTAATCCAGATCCAGTCACCAGAGTCTAGCTGGCAACCTCCCTCCCCAATCTGGCTCCAAGAGGGGCCTTGATTTCCCATGGTGAGATTATACGGTGCAGGAATTTCCATTAGCATGTTTTGAATCGCTCTTAATCTGGTGCCTCCCTTGTGACCAATTTCTAATGGGAGACCCTATTAGACAATACTGCTCCCAGGGCCAGGAGGACGATCCCCTGTGATAAGGTACATTTGTATTTTATATTTAGTTTATAAATAGTATTGACTAATTAAAATATGATAAGAATAGTTGTATTCATTTTGTCTTGGGTAAACCACATTCTCAAAACCCCCCAACAGAGGAATTCATATTGATTTCAGCTACACAAACAATACATTGTTGCTAGTTTGGTATTTCTTGACGGAACAATGCAGATTTTTTACCTGGCTGTAGAATGTAACTAAACCTGAATAAAATCAAATAGAAAACCCTGCAAAACAAATGGACCAGTCATTACCTTTTATTTTTTTTATCACACACAGAGAATAAAAAATGGGCTGTTAGCACTTAGTAAAAAACTTTAAAGTAAACTTTCGTATTACTTCATACATTTTAATCTACACACCAAAGTTTCAGTATTGCAGTACAGTGTTACTGGTAATGTCCAATATTTTTTTGTTTGTAGTGACATAAATATTCACTTTCAAACATGAAATGCCTTTTAATTTGTGATTAATAATATAAAGCACATTGATTTAGTTAAAGATTTAGATAAAGTCAATCAGTGACCCTTTTTACATTCTATATGCCTGGCTCTGTTCAAATTTCAGTGCGGAACTGAAGTGTGGGATCTTTCATCTTCTTCTTGTAGTCTTCATCAAACACTTCATTCTGAGCGACGGTGAAGTGGTTCTTCCAGTCAGCAACCTTTCCTGCAGAGACACAGATAAAAATCAGTCAGGTATTTTTCCTAATATCACCTCATGCATCACAATATGGTTCAATGTACCTTTTCTCATGAAGGGAGAAATCTTGAAATCTAAAATGGAGAACGTGGAATAGTTGGTCATCTCATTCTTTTTCATGTTATCAAACTGGACTCCACCTGCAATCATTTTCTTATCCTCAGCTGAATTGGACAAACTGAGGAAGCTGCAGAGTTTGTCTATTTCCCGTTCAGTGTCCTGAAAAGATAGATAAGAGTTATTTGGAGTAGGGATGCATCTAAAGGCTGCAGGACAGTAGCTCTCGATGACTGGAGCTGGAGACCCCTGATCTTAAGCATACCACATTATCTGTCAAACATAGTGGAGATGATGTTTTGGCATGTATAGCTGCCAGTGGAACAAAGTCACTGTTTATTGATGATGTGTCTACTGATAGAAGTATCAGGATGGTTTTAGAAGTGGACGGGGCTATACTATCTGCTCAGATTTATCCAAATGCTGCAAAACTGATGAGACGGTGCGTCATAATATAAACAAATAACGACTCGAAGCAACCCAGAGATTTCTTAAGAGAAGGAAAGGGGATAGTCTTCAGTGGCAAAGTCAGTTACCTGCTCTCAATCCAATAGAGCATGCAGTTTAGTTACTGAAGACAGAGATCCACACATGCAGCACCTGAAGGTGGCTGCAGTAAAGGCCTCGAAGTACATCTCAAAGCAAGTCCATATAGGTATACGGTAACTATATTAGTGTGTCCAGTTATTTTTAAGTTAAAACTGTCACGGTCCCCGTGTCTCTCTGGCTGGCCCACGCTGGCTACAGGTTTTGTTGTTGTTCATTTTGGTTTTCTTTCTCTCCTCCTCCTCTCTGCCTGGGTGGAGCTCATTACGGGCTCTCGCTCTTGGCCCACGCACCCGTGTGATGATGTCCACCTGCGGCTGATCGGGCTGATTTCCCCAGCTGCTATTTAAGGCAGTGGCACAGAGCAGCTCACCGCTGGAACGTTAAACTACCTGAGTTCGTGCTCGCGGCTTATTCGAAGAAGTTTTGTTTGTTTTTCCTGTTGTGGAACTAACCGTGCACTTCTTGTCTGTAGATTCTGGACCAAATCACCGGACCTGTCCAAGTGGGGCAGTGTGTGGAGTGTGGGAGCGAGTGCGGCTGAAGAGGAGTGCGTGTGTGCGGAGGAGCGGTGGCGGTGACTGAGTGGAAAAGGAAGCGCGTGTGTGGATTCCCCCCCCCCCCCCCCCTTCTCTCCCTGGAGCCCTGGACCCCCTCCCAACTCACTGTACATATATTTTGCACTAAGGTGATCCCCATTGTAAATAAATCCCCTTTTGTGTTTCCTTGAAAAGAACTGTCTGCGCGTGAGTCCGTTCAGTAGCCATGACAAAAACAAACTGACTGCTTGATTTAACAGCCTTTCTGGTGGTACACAGAGGCAAAATTACAAAAGAAATGTGACATTGTCCAAATACTTATGGACCTAACTGTATCATCACAACATTACAGCCATCATTACAGCATTATAAGCTACTAAATGAGAGCTTCAAGCAAGTAGCGTAAAGAGAAAGGAACTCACAAAGGAATCAGATTACCTCAATCATATCTTCATAGAACATGTAGTGAATGTTTGAGTAAGTCTGTTTCTTCTTCCACCAGCCATTCACATGGTCATACCAGGAGCCAAACACCACTAGGGCCACAGAAACAGGAAAATAGCAGTCATACAGTAAATGAAAATAACTTTAATATAGTATTTTATGCATACTTTTTCCTTCCATGAATCTGTGGATGTAGTTGCTCCAGTCGCCAGGCTCTGGGTGAGCAATATTCATGCGATCAAAATGGAAAAAAGACACCATGTTGTCCTTTGCATTGCGGGCTACATAGACAATCTACAAAAGATTTTTAAAAAGGAAAAACGAACTCTAACTCAAATGAATCTCAAATTCTCTTGGTAGGCTTCAAGTTTAACTTAAGCCAAGTGGAAAACTGCACTATTATCGGTATTATTATCAGCTTCTTGATGATACACTGAGCTGATGCAAACAACAGACAGGAAAATGCAACCTTGCAGTTTTGTTCCCAGAAGGACTTTGGCACAAACTGGACAGGAAAATGAGTCTTAATGAGTCGAGGGGTGGTGGGCAGCTTGTCTGCCAGGTCTTTTCCTGCATGGAGGGATGAAGATGAAAAAAACACAAGTTTGACTGTGTAAAATGTTAATACCAACTAACCAACGGTAACATAGCGATATGATTTTAGTCAAGTTTGAGGAAAAAGAGGCCAACAATCCATAATGGTTTGTAGGTGTTTGTGTAAAATTGGTACATTTGATCAAAAACCTGAAAACAAAGGTGGAACGGCAATCTCCAGGAAGGGCACTCTCTCAAAGATAGGGATGGTTTTCTGTCGTTCTGTCTGACCAAAATACAGCAGGTCAAGAATCTGGGAGACCCATGTGGTTCCTAAAGTGAGAGGGGGGAAAAAGAAGTTAACATGACCCCTACACTGACCTCTATGCACACACTTTGATGAGCTGTAAAGGTTTATACCGCTTTCTTGGACCGACCTGCTTTGGGATATGTTGCAATAAGTATATCATCCGGTCTGGCCTGAAAGTTTTGAACGTTCTCCCAGTTGGTTGTGAAAATGGGAATCATTGAGACTCCATGGAAATCAAACAGTTGTTGTCGAGAAGGAAAAACTGCCTTTGGGAAAAAAGCAAAAACCAGACTTTTTAAAAAATCTGAATGTGTACTTAAATTCACTTTATTGTCCCAAAAAGGACACTTGTTGTGCATCATGATGATTAAAAACAACAATAAATCACTTATGATGCAGTTAATATGTACATAAATAAATAAAACACACACACAGAGAGAATATAAAGCAGGGAAAATATTGTTTGCAAGTTATAAATTTTACTCATAGTATGAATGCAGATGGTACAAATTAAGTTTTACATTGGTTACAATGGCTGACTGTTTCTACAGAGTGAGGACACTTTGTTTGTGTACTAACCAGTTAAATGTATAATAGAAATACCACTCAGCTGCTCTCAGGCTTGTTAAAGTTTCCCTGAAATATCATGAGGACCAGGGCTCTTGCTGTCTTTATCAAGGCTGAGAAATCAATGTAATGTAATGTAATCAGGTACTGCAGTGCCATCTGTGGGTAATGAAGTCAGATCATGCTTCAAGCTGTTTTATACAAGTCCTCTTTAAAGAGAGAGCGAGATCACAAATGGTTAACAGCACAAAAATACTTGGTGTGCTCAGAGAGGAAGTCTGGCTGCTGCTCAACAAAAACACTGGTGCTGATTGATAAAGAAACCCTCTGACTTGCAAAATAAAATGAACCCACATGGCTCATGCATGCATTTACACGACTTTAACTGATAAATCCATTGTCATTAGCTTAGCTCTACATGCTTAACAAGAGACAAACACCATAAAATTAGAGCAAACTCTAGCTGAAGCAACAACAACAACAACAACAGTTTGGTTTAAAGATGTCAGGCATACCTTCTCTGGATCGAGAGACATGCTGATTGCCGGTTTTTGTCTGGTTTCTCTTACTGGGATTTTTCTCTGTCCAGATGAGTATTTTATATGCAACTTCTGATTATGTAACACGCTGCAGTGAGAGGGGCCCTCCCAAGGGAGAACTGAAATTCCAGCCCTTCCCTGACTTCCGGATCCTTTTGTTGGGAGCATTTCTTTTCCTATTCTAGGATCTAAATGAATCCTAGAATTGTGTCAATGAAAACATTACTCATGCATTCAAATCACTTTATTTGGTATGACATTTTAAATGGACAGTATTGCAAATGCACGATATACAATACATTGATTAGAAGTTTGGATGACGTTACAGTAATATTATCACATGACCACTGAACAAAAAGCAATGTCATGCAATGACAAAGCTTTTTATTTATGACTGTACAGAGGTTTAAGTGAGGGAACAAATGTGTTCCCCTTTGAAAGGTAAGCTTTTAAAAGTCAGAAGGAAATCTTGATTTTCAAATCCAACATAGCTGTAGATAAAGAGAATAGGCTTTCTGGCTGGAGTTAATCTACTTTAAAGACACATCAAGGAGAGTAAAAACATTTCTGGGCTTGTGGCCTTTATCAGCATTATTGTTCCAGTTTAGCAGTTATGCTTAACTACTTTCGCAAGTATTAAAAAGATAGCAAAAATCTCCTGCATGCATGTGTTTTATGCTTACATTTTTAATATGGGGACAATAGTTAGAACATCAGTATCATAGTTACTGTAGTGACAAACGATAAGTCATTTTTTGCAGGTCAGTTTAATGGAACTTATTATTAAAATCACAAACATCAAAATATAATCTTTGAAATGTAAACATAAAACCAGAATTGATGTTCACAGAAGGAACTGAAAAATAAATGAAAAGTTAAAAATTACAACTGCACATTGGGTTTGTTTGAACAAAAAGGAAGTTGCAGATTTTAGCTTGCAAAACACATTCTAAGACCAAAGATCACACAAACACTATTCAGAGGGGTAACGTACAAGCAAGATCAACTCTAAAGAAAAGAGTCAGAAGAATATGGTAGGAATGATTAATTAGCATGTTAAAGAGAGAGCCCTGCTATAGGCTGGCAGTAAGTTCATGCTGTACCCCACCTTTCAAATTATGTTAGGGGTGAAGGGCTCCACCACCCTGTGACTCTGAGGCATCGAGCTTCTTCTTAAACACACTTCTATGAGAAGACTTTAAGTGCAGGCTAAAAACGTATTAGTTTCTGTTGAGACTAAAGACTGCGGGGACAGAGTATTTCAGTCTGTGGCAAGGTTATTATAGCTCACTAAAACTAAACTAAAAATTAAAACTAGATGTGAAAAAGAAATTCAGTAAAATAAAAAAATCTAAATATATCATATTTTTAAAAACTAAACTTATAAAAAGTTAAAACAAACTAAAATTAATCTGTGAACTTTAAAAAAAATGTTCATTAGTTTTCAAAGAGTAAATATAGTATTAGTGTTTGTTATTTGGGGGGAATTTTATTTTATTTTTTATCAAAACTTGCCAGATGAGGCTTTGATGGAAACATTTATTGAGTCTTTTGATGTCTACAAGACTGTGAGCATTGCACGATCCAATAATAATGAATAGCAACTAAAAATAAGACTGAAACTAATAGAAACTAAACATTTTCAAAAAAAGTAAAGATTAAACTGAAACGAGCAAATTCTCTTGGGTATACTGCAACTAGACTGAATTAAAAGCCAAAAGTCAAAGCAAAATAAAAAATAAACACTAATTAGATCATTACAAAAACTTGAATAACTCTGGTCTGTGGATAGTCTCCCACTCTGTGGACTCCTTTGAAAAACAGTTTAAGACTTTTATTTTGTTATAACCATCTTTTATTATGTATTTTTAATTGATTGTTTCTATTAATTGTTCTTTAATTTCCTAGGATATTTTGTCGTGATTATCCCTAGTGTTTTTATTAATTCATTTTTATTTATTTTTTTGTTACTTAGGAACTTGATGAAGGGAAACCTTTATTCCCTTTTAACCCACTAGGTGGTACCATGAGACAACATTAAAAGGCTAAGATGAATACAAGACTGAAATAAAAGATTTGAAATATGCAGGGAAAGAAAAAAGTCGATTTTTTTTATTATCTTAATCCTGTTACAAAGAGAGAATATCATTAAATGAACTATAAAGATTTCTTTTTTTATGCACATACTGAACCTATAAGCCGATGCAGTAACCCTTTCAGACCGAACGGTGGCGATCATCATGTACAGATACAGTTTATTGAAGCCGTTAATGCAGAAGAAGAAAAACGTACACAACAGAGATGGCGTCACCCGGCGAGGCATCGGTGGATGAGACACACGTGGGTAAAAAGAAGAAGGTAAATATAGATAAATAATTTCTAGAAGCATATCGTCGCAGCCGTTTGAAGCTATTGGTGACTGCAGCTGAGGAACGCAGTTTTATAACTAATAAACAGTAAACGTAAGGTAGTTTTTTCTTGCTAGCGTCAAGCGGCTAATGTGAGTAGCCCCACACGGGGGCGAAGACCAGTGTAAAAAGTTTCTGGGCTTAAATAACGAAATACGTTATAGTCACTTCTTCTAACTTGCCACTGTTCGCTCCTATCTTACAGCTGCCTGCTCGATACTGGCAGGAGCTCCAGGAGGAGGAACGGAAGGATGAAAACAAAGTTAAAAGCGACGGAGAACAGAGCAAAGAGGCTCTGCGGCAGGAGGAGGACAAGACACAGAAGGCAAAGAAGCGAAAACAAGACCAAAGTCCAAGTGATGGAGAGAAAGTCAAGCCAGAGGTAAGAGTACACGAATTACTATTGACAGACAAAAATCACGCCATCATTTCTTGCTCTTGCTTAAACTGTTGTAGTGAGGTCCTGTGTTGCATTGGAATATGTTTAAGATGCAGTTTGGGGTATTCTTATTTGCACTAAACAGCCTATGCATCGCCTTTGTACTGCTATTACACTGCAAAATCTTCCAAATATCCCCCAAAAAGCAGATTATTATGTAAACAAAGGTAGCCAGGCATGCCTAATCTCCCATGATGATTCATGAGTGTTGTACTGAATCTTTTAGCAGTAATATTTAAGTTTGAAGCACCACTTACGACCAGAAGAAGATAGCATTTAATGTTTATCATGATTCAGTCTGCTGTTACATTTTAGTATAGGTAATATAGGACTGTATATTATATATTGTTCTAACTGATGTTCATATTCTTTCAGAAGTCTGATCCATTCCCAGGCCCTGCTCCTATTCCAGAAGACAGATTGCAAAAATTCAAGAGGAAAGATAAACTTAAAAAGGTAAGCATCTGAGTGGCTCTTCTTTAAAATAGTATGCTCTTTTTTTCAGCGCTTGTCTTTCGTCTGATTTCTCTTTCGTTTTGTAATAGCCTCACCGTAAGCAGCACAAGCTGAGAGATATCATAGCTCGCTCAGAAGACGCTTCAGAAATGGCCCAGAAACAAGCAGCACGGTTTGACCTTCTCCTCCCGGAGGAGGCAGGGTAATGTCCTTTAAATGATGCTCACCTCTTTGTGTTAGATCGTACTCTGTGACAGATATCATGTGATTTAAAAACACATGAGTGATGTTTGTCCCTGATCTCAGGTTTTTAGAAGGAGATGAAGATGAGGACACGTGTATGATCTCACAGGAGGATATTGCGGAGGCTGTGGACATAACATCTGGAGCAAAGGTACTGAGACCTTTTTATCAAATAAATGTTTCTTTGTTTGACAGGTTGTTTGTTTTAACAAATTGTACCTGAAGTGTGCACTGAAGTTGGTTAAGAAAATAATGGAAACTGATACCTGTCACCATCATACTTATGTAGTTCATCACCAACCATTTTTGCGGGGGAGAAGATGGATTTTAAAAAGGTTTTGTGTGAATGTATAAATAACTTATTAAACAGAAAAATTTGCACAGAAATTTTGAAGAAACACAGATTATGGGCTTTTGTTTGGTTTTGCTGACAAATTCACACACTGGTGATGGCAAGCTACATTATTATTACTATTACTATTTAACACATTTATTTTGCAAGCAAAGGTTTGCTGGTTCAGTTCCAACCGTAGACATAAATTTGCTATGGAGTTGTCACGGGAAGAGATTCTGCAGAGTGAGTGTTGTTCATTTCTTGTTATCTTCTCTTCCTCAGTATTTTAATCTGAAACTGTCTCAGTTTGGACCGTATCGATTGGATTACAGCAAGACTGGACGGTCAGTATCATGCAATATCATGCAGCACATGCTTATCTGTGTGAAGTGTTTTGTCTCTCTCTTGTGGAGAGAGACTGATATTTAGTGATTTAAAAGGCCAACATATCAGCAGATGGTTTAACATTTAACAAATTGCTCCTTCATGTAGTGGTGGGGTTTTTTGGGTTTGTTTTTTTTTTTTTTGTAAAACACTGATTTATGTCAAGTCCACCTAAGTTGTCGATGGGCTTGGCAGGACGACTCACCGTTTCTAGAGGAAATGCTAAGTATCCTTTATAACCTTTGTAATCTTCTAAGCAGATATGAAACGTACATATTTATTTCCAACTCTGTCTTCCTGACAAAAGTAGATTTTGACATTAGGCCTTCATTATTTCTAGCTTCTTTGCTAAGTGGCACACTCACCAGTTAGTACAAGCAAAGGAAATAAACTTTTCCTTTTTTTAAGCTTTTCTGAGATTCTCTGTGCTTGGAAAAAAAAACTGTTACTAAAGGCTGAGAGTGCAAATAAACAATGTTGGAAATTAAAACAAAGACATGGAAAGAAATTAAACCACAGCTGAGGTGAACCTGCAGAACTGAATGATCATTTCCTGTTTTTACAGTAAATAGATTTATTTAGATATAAATAGAGAGATTTCATAAGTTTAGGTTTTGCAAATATTTATGTTCTCTTCACTTCAGTCACCTGCTGCTTGGTGGGAGGAGAGGCCATGTTGCTTGTATAGACTGGGCGTCGAAACAGCTGATGTGTGAGATAAATGTGATGGAGTCTGTCAATGATGTGAAGTAAGTCATCCGCCTTCATGAAACACAAAGCAGAAATAAAACTTTGATCATCTTCTCCAGACTAAAACAAATTTCTGCCTTTGTTTAGGTGGCTTCATACCGAGGCTATGTATGCAGTGGCTCAGAAGAAGTGGCTTTATATCTACGACTCTAACGGAATAGAGCTTCACTGCATCCGAAAATTCAATGACGTCCTTCGGATGCAGTTTCTCCCCTATCACTTTTTGCTCGCCACAGCAGTGAGTTCACAGTAATCTTTTTTTCTTTCAATTTCTTGCATTTCCATTTCCACAATAATTAAAAAATTATATAATACAGTGGTCCCTCGTTTATCGCGGGAGTTATGTTCTAAAAATAACCCACGATAGGTGAAATCCGCAAAGTAGCCAGCTTTATTCTTTTACAATTATTATTGATGTTTTAAGACTGGAAAACCCCTCACTACGCACTTTATACACTTTTCTCAGACAGGCATGAACATTCTCACACTTTTCTCTCTTGTTTAAACACTCAAAGTTCAAACCTTCGTAGAAAAATAAGTCCAGTGTTATAGAAGGAAACCAAAGATCAAACCCTGTTTTCAGGACCAGAACATGGGAATAGAGCAGCTGCGAGAGAATTCAACATTAATGAATCAATGGTATGGAAATAGAGGAAGCAAAAAGAATGAGTTGAGTAACGTTTGACTTATCTGACTGTTTTGTTTCGCTTAATGCGCCTTATAATCCGGTGTGCTTTATAATCTGAAAAATATGGTTCTACCCTCCTTTAGCATGTCTAGAAGTCCAACTTTTTGTGCGATGGTTAGCATCTTCCTCTGCCTTCTGGGTGCTACCGCAGGTGCCTTTGACGGTGCAAAACATTTCATCGACATTGTTGTGTTTGGTGAGAAAAACTTACAATCATACAGTGCAGCACTTTAGAGTCACACTGCTAGCAATGGAAGATTCATGTAAATTTGAGAAGCTATTCTGTACTGTACAGGAGACACAGCACGAGATTGATTTACGATGGTCTGCAGCCAATCAGGATGCAGAACACAATACGCTGTTAAATACACCCAAAAAAATCTGCGAAACAGAGAGGCCGCGAAAGGTGAACCACGTTATGGCGAGGGACCACTGTATTTTCTTTTTACTAAGCTTTAATTTTCTCAGGTCATAGTCTTGCTGTTATTAAAGTTACCTTTCTTGCTTTTGTCAGCTGATTAATTTTTTCTGGCTTCTGGCAGTCTGTGTAACTCTAGATAAAAATAAAAGCTTTTAAAAAGCTAAATCGTGGTAAGACGATAGCCAAGTTTCAGATTGAACTTTGGTAAATGCGTACAGACTGTTTTCCTGCATACAAACAAATGTCATTTCCTAGTCAGGCTGGCCAGATTACGAAGGGAAACCAGTAATCTGCCAGTACAAAAAGCCCCCAAACCTTTTCTTATAAGAGTAAGCTGAGTAAGAGAGTAGGGCTGAAACATTGTTGCAATAATGACAACGTGTTGTACAATACAGAGGAGTAAAGATAACAGTTTTGAATGTGTTACTGTGACAGTTTAGATGTTACCATGATAAATATACACAAGTCAAAATTGTTTTGTTTAATATTTGTTGTTGACAATAAATTTATAAGCAAAATTAGATGCCCTGACTATCTGTAAAACGTTTTTTTTTTTCTGTCTTCTTTAGAGTGCTACCAGTTTCCTGCAGTATTTGGATGTGTCAGTGGGAAAGGAAGTGGCAGCTATCTGCACCAAGACTGGCCGACTTGACGTGATGTGTCAGAACCCTCATAATGCCATCATCCACCTAGGTCATGCCAATGGCACGGTCACCCTATGGTCACCAAACCAGAAAGAAGCCTTGGTGAAGATGCTCTGTCACCAAGGGGGCGTGCGCTCTGTCGCTGTGGATAAGACGGGCACGTAAGTCACATGAGAAGAGGAAATGTTTTGTAATGTCTGTAAAAGACACCTGGATGTTGTTTCACAATAGTCCTAGGCACTAAAAGTGACTTGCTAATACCAGGTTGGACCCCTTGTTGCCTCCAGAACAGCCTTAGCTTTTCATGACATTAATGCAACAAGATGTTGGAAACATTCCTCAGAGATTTTTGTCCGTATTGACATGATAGCATTACACAGTTGCTGCACATACACGATGTGAATCTTCCGATACCACGTTAGATAGAAATCTGGTGGTTGTCGAGTTTAATTTGAATACAGCGAACAAAATGTCATGTTCATGAAACCAGTTTGAGATGATTCATGCTTTGTGACATGGCCGAATCCTGTTGAAAGCAGCCATCAGAAGAGGGGATTTCATTGTTAGCAGCAATTCCTGGGTAGGATGAGACATTTAAATAATGCTCAGCTGGTACTAAGGTAGGATGGATCCATGCTGTCATGATGTTTTCGCCAAATTCTGGACTTGGAGTCTGAATATTGCAGAGAAAACCAAGACTCATTAGATCAGGCAGGGTTTTCCAATCTTCCACTGCCTGATTTTGGCAAGCACTTGTAAATTGTAGCTTCAGTTTCCTGTTATTAGCGGCCAGCAGCGACACACAGCGAAGCCTGTCTGCTTCAGTGTTCGGCATGCTCCTCTGCTTACTTTCATTGTAACCAGTGGTTAGGGCTGCCACAAACGATTATTTTGATAGTCGACTAGTCACCGATTATTTATGCGATTAGTCGACTAATCAGATCATCATCCACTGGGCGTAAAACTACAGCTTATTGCACCAGCAGCATCTGCTCTTATATAACTATCATTAGCTTACAGCTTTAAGCTTTTAAGGTGCTAACTAAAAATAAAGACAAGATGATAGTTTATTCAATTTTAATGAAATTTGCAGATTGTTTCAGTAAAGTTTAATAAACTCCTTGCTATCTAAAATATAACAGGACACCGGAGTATATTCTCGAGCATCTCACACTTCTGATAATCAGCTGTCTGCTTGACGTTTATTCAGCTGTGTAAAAACTATAACTTTAATCTCAGCCAAACCGATTTACTCAGGAACAAATAAAATACTAAAAAAACAAAACAAAAACCAAACAACAACATTTTTAATTTATCTAAGTGACTCATATATATTTAACCTGAGTCGCGAAAGACGGCGGTGGGTTTGAAAACAATTTGCCGAGAGTTCGGTGTTCTCACGGCGCTAGTGACCTAGCCCCCGGCTAGCTATCGAGCTAGTGGGTAACAGACGTCTCCGAAAACGTCGGAGCTCTTTTGAAAATATGTGGTGTCCTGATAAACTGAGCAGATATTTGAGGTTTACACAGCTACATTCTCGCCTGAAAATATGTTAAACGTTTATTTTGTGACCCAGAAAGAATAATAAGAGTAATATTAAAACTAACTAGCTACCGCCATTGTTGGAAACTAAGCTGGGCCGCGCTATGAATTCTGGGACGCAGCTTCTTCTTCGGGGTTTAACAGCAGCTGGCATCCTTGTACATGCAGTGCTGCCATCTTCTGTTTCAGTCCGTTATTACACTCTTAAATCCTGCTATTATTCCTGCGTCTTTTGCGATCTTACAAAGCTTCAAAACGACACGTCGACTATTAAATCAGTCGTCGACGATTTTGATAGTCGACGTAATCGTGACTAGTCGACAAATCGTGGCAGCCCTACCAGCCCTACCAATAATAACCAGTTGTTATTGGCTTTTTTTTCTTTTTTTTTTTATTAATTAAAGTTTATTTCACACAGCGAGAAATAAATGGGCACATTGACAAGAAAATAATTTACAAAGCTAAAACAAGTAATCAGAGGCTACTTAGTCTAACTTTTAAATATTTTCTGGTGTAGAAATCACTGTGGACCATTTAAGAAAAGTGCTGAAGTGATTAAACATCATATATAACATTGCCCTGAATTCACATTTAAAAGTCACATGGTACCTAAGCTGAGATATTGAACACATATGGTGACTACCTACTCCAGGATGCCAGTCTGATGGCTTCATTTATAATTGAAAATAATAATAATAAAAAAGCTTTATCTATATATATCTATATCTATATCTTTTTTTTCCATTCAACCCTTTATTTCATTTTTAAATGAAAATCACAGAAAACGTATTTATAAACCACACCGTGATAATTTCGCATGAAGATGCGAACACAAAAAGCTAGGTTTATATGTTACGTTTGTTCCCATCATTACTGAAAAATAAAGAGTTTTTGTTTTTTCCCACAAACAAACAAACAAAGCTCCCAACAGGATGTTTATCAAGTATTTGTCCTTTAAGGAGGCTGCTGATGGGATATCGCCCAGGTACACAGTACAAAAATCCAAATTTAGTTTGAGACCAGTCACCAAGTAAATTGATTCGACCAATTCACTCCAGTATGACAGGATTATTGGGCATTTCCAAAATATATGGAAATGATCTGCCATGTTTTCCCCACAGTTTCTCCAGCATTGTCCATCTGTCAGTTGACCTTTTTGTTTGTATTTTATTTTGGGTGTTATAAAAAACCTAATAAAATTTTTCCACGGGAATTCCCTCCAATAACCCGAGCTAGTAGTTTCCATCTGTGTCCTGCATATATTTAACCAACTGTCCTCTGATATGTTGATTTTAGCCTCCGTTTCCCATTTAATTTTGATATAATTGGTTGATTGATCCTTAAGTGATTGTAAGTTCTGATAAAGTTTAGCAATCAATTTGTTTTTAATCTGACCTTTATAAGCTTCTTTTATAACGGGGACTAGGCCTTCATTACGTTCTTCTATAGTTTTTATATTACTATTGAAATAGGACCTAACTTGGAGATATCTGAAAAAATCTTGGTTTTCCAAACCATAGGTGTCTCTTAATTTTTCAAAACTTTGTAATCCTTCTTTTCCTAACAATGAGCAAAATGGTCCAATCCCCCTTGTTAACCAAGTTGTATAACGTCTATCTATTTGTGCAGGGATAAATTCCTTATCATGTGTGACCCATCTGAGTTGTTTGAGACCAGCTCCTAATTTAAGACTTTAAGACTTTCACATTCATCAAACCATATCTTTAAAGGAGTTTTAGTCCATTCATTTAGATTATTTTTCTGTTCCAAATATAATTTTTTATCTCCTAATATTGTCTGTAGTGGTAATTTTAATTGTGTCACATCTAAATATTTCCATTTTGCTTCATACGTTGGATCACACCAATAAATTAAATATCTTAATTGTGCTGCTTTAAAATAACTTTCTAAGTTTGGGAGGGTGTCAGAGATTTACAGTTAACAAACAGTCAGGTGAGTAAACAACACTGAGACACTTGAGATTGATAACGGGTGAATCTCAGACAGAGAGACACCCCGAACTGCAGCATTCGTTTATTTTTATAGGTTACATCGTAAATATGCAAATATAATCACATTTCCTGTTACGCAGGTCCTGATGCTGTCTGTGTGTGTGTGTGTGTGTGTGTGTGTTTCACAAAGTGTATGTGCTACAAGTCAATTTCTAAGAATAACATAATGCAAGTCAACTTCTGCGGATGTGTATTTCTGTACTGATCTCCTGCGGTAAAAGTCACAGAGTCACAGGGTCAGCTTCCTGTTTCAACAGAAAACTGTGTCTGGTGAAATATGTGAACATAAGTATAACATAACATTTGAAGCATAATCAAATAAAACATTAAAAACTCCCTACAGAGGGAAGTCCACCTCTTTCCTTAGGTAGTTGCAATGTTATATATCTAACTCTTGGTTTGCGGCCTTTCCATATAAATCCCGAAATCATTCTGTTCCATAACGCAAATTGTTTGGCTGGTACGTGTACCGGTATAGATTGAAAAAGGAAAAGCAGTGGTGGAAGTATATTCATTTTGATCAGGTCAATCCTATTATACAGATCAAGTGGCAGTAGGTTCCACCTTTGAATGTTTTCTTTCAATTCCCTTGTAATTGGTGAATAGTTTATTTCATAGATTTCTGTCAGTGTTTTAGGAATCTTAATACCTAGATATTTAATTATTTTATTATTCCAATTAAATTTAGACATACTTTTGATCTTTGTTGTGGGTACGTAATTGTATGTGATCACCTGTGTTTTTTGTATGTTTATTTTATATCCAGAAAGTTCTCCAAACATTTCCATCTTTAACCATAACTTAGGTAAGCTTCTTTCTGGGTCTGTGAGGGTCAGCAAAACATCATCTGCATATAATCCCATTTTGTATTCCGTATTCCGTATCCATATCCCTTTAATTGTTCATCCTCTCTAATAGCTTGCGCCAGTGGTTCAATAAATAAAGCAAACAGGGCTGGGCTAAGCGGACATCCCTGCCGACATCCCTCTGCAAGTCCACTACTCCAGTTAAGCTCCCATTTATTTTTATTCTTGCTGAAGGTAAATAATATAAATTTTTAATCAGTTGAATAAAAGGGTCTCCGAAACCAAACCGCTCCATAACCAAAAATAAATAATCCCACTGGACGGAGTCAAACGCCTTTTCTGCATCAAGGCTTAATGCAATTGATTCCGTTTGGGATTTATTAATATAATCCATTAAATGTAAGGCACGTCTTATACTGTCCTGTATCTGTCTGTTTTTGAGAAATCCTGTCTGATCTTCGTCAATAATTTCTGGTATAGTATTTTTAAGCCTTTCTGCTATTATTGAGGTGAATAATCTATAATCCATATTCAGAATTTAAATTGGTCGATATGAACTGCATTCCCTTTTGTCCTTGCCCACCTTTGGAATTAAAATGGTAAATGGCCTGCATTTGTATAGCGCTTTTCTAGTCCCTAAGGACCCCAAAGCGCTTCACACTACATTCAGTCATTCACCCATTCACACACACATTCACACACTGGCGATGGCAAGCTACATTGTAGCCACAGCTGCCCTGGGGCGCACTGACAGAGGCGAGGCTGCCGGACACTGGCGCCACCGGGCCCTCTGACCACCACCAGTAGGCAAACATGGGGTTAGTATCTTGCCCAAGGATATTTGGCATGCAGCCAGGAGGCAGCCTGGGATCGAACCACCGACCTTCTGATTAGTGGCTGACCTGCTCTGCCACCTGAGCTACAGCCACCCAGAATTACTGAAATGATTGCCTGTCTCCAGGATGCTGGTGACTCCCCTCCCTCCAACACATAGTTAAAACATTTTAATAATAGTGGTGATAATAACTCTCTAAAGGTTTTATAATATTCTGATGTAAATCCGTCCATACCCGGCATCTTACAGTATTTGTTTTTGTTTTCGCAATGGCTTTATCCAGTTCTTGTTTAGTAATTTGCTGCATTAGTCTTTTGTTTTGTTCCTGTCCAATATTAGGTAAATCCAGAGAGTGCAAAAATTTCTGAATGTTTAGAGGGTCAGCCTTTTGTGTCTCTGAATATGAGTTTTTATAATAGTTTTCAAATGAGTTTTGTATTTCTTTAGCAGTGTAACACATTTTTTGTGTCTCATCTTTTATACTGTAAATTCCTCTTTCTTCTTGTTGTTTTTTAATTCTCCAGGCTAATAGTTTCTTTGCCCTAGGGCCGTAATCATAATACTTTTGCTGAACAAATCTGGCTTTTAGTTCTTCTTGTCTGTCATATATATCATTTAATCATGTTATTGGCTTTCTGTCAACTTGAAGCAGTCTCTGTTTTCTCTGGCATTTCCTCTGAGATCTGCCACTCACTGGGGCTTTTCTTTTTTTTTTTGAATCATTCTCTGTAAATCCTAGAGATGGATCTACTGAGATCTGCTGGGAAGATCTCAGTGGATGAGCATTTTCTGAAACAACCACGCCACATTCAAAGTCACATTAATCACATTAGGTGGCCACTGAGTATATATTTTACTTTATCTTATAAGAACTTAGTTTTTGTTGTTGTTGTTGTTGTTGTTTTTGTGTACACTTAACAAATGAATCCAAGTTCGGATCTTTGAATCCGAAGTCAAGGGTTTGGTGGGATGATGTTGTTGATGTTCCTGACAACTCCTCTAGCCTCATTTAGTCACATGCTAACAAAAACCTTCTCTTTGAGATGTAAAAGCTTCAGCAATCACAAGGGAGATGTTTATGCACATCTGGTATGTCTAAATTTTGTGTTAAATCAAAAAATCCTTGACTTAAAAACATGAAAACCCATGCAAAATGTTTTTTGAATTACAGGGTACATTATTGCAGCTGATTTTGCACTCAGTTTTTTGGTGAGCAGTTAATTGCATTTTTCTCTTGGTCCACCAGAAAGTAGTCTTTTCATTTAGTTTTTTTCCTCTTTTTTTTTTTTTTTGTTGACAGATACATGGTGACATCTGGCATGGATAAGAAGCTGAAGGTGTATGACGTTAGAACCTTCAAGCCCCTAAAGTCATACTTCCTTCCTGCTGGAGCTGCCTGTTTGTCACTGAGCCAGAGGGGACTGCTATCTGCAGCCACGGGGGATGTTGTTCAGGTTATCAGAGCCACACTTTGCACATTTATAATAAAAAAACATTACATGCTGCAAATGTGTCCATCAACACATGCATTTCTGTTTGAGCAGCAAAGAGACAGGGGTTTTCACAAACCGGTGAAACCTGCTCCTATCTCGTGCAGTACTCCAAAATCCCCACTGCACATCACTGAAGTAGATAACATGTGTCTGTTGAAGGCTGATCGGTTGATACGTTGGCTGGAATAGGGGGGAGGGGGGACCAATGGAGTTCACCAGTAATGGGAGAAGCACACAAAAAAAATCTAATATAAATAAATATAGTGTGAAAAGTGGCTGCAGAGAGGACTGTTACGGTAATTATTTTTTACAATCAGTTTGGCTTCTGCTCTTGGTTTATTATCACTTTGTTCTTCTCTAGAGCTGACTGACAGTCCAACATGAGCAAGTTTAACAGACTGGTTATATCACATATTTTATACATTACTTTAAATTCAAATCAAATTCAAATTTTATTTGTCACACACACACAACCATACACAGTATGACATGGGGGTGAAATGCTTGTAGCTGTACAATGCCCAACCATTAAATGACAGAAGAAAAGTTTTACAATATTTACAATTTACAGGTTACTACAAAATTTACAAATTAACTTAGGAATTTACAGTAAAGAATGTGCAAATAGCAGAAGAGATTATAAAGATTATAAATTATAGGAATTATAGGATTATAGGAAATGTGTGGTGGTGCGTGTGGTGACGTGTGTGAGAGTCCAGTCTTATAGTGACGTGTGTGGGAGAGTCCAGTCCTACACCTGGTTCAGGGCCCGAATAGCCTGGGGGAAGAAGCTCCTCCTCATTCTCTCTGTTTTGGCCTTAAGGGAGCGGAAGCGCTTCCCAGACCTCAACAGTGAGAAGAGTCCATTGTTGGGATGGGAGAGGTCCATCATAATCTTCCTAGCTTTGGACTTGCACCGCTTGGTGTAGATGGACAGCAGGTCAGGGAGCTCTGATTGAATGATGCGTTCTGCCGAGCGCACCACTCTTTGCAGATCTCGTCTGTCCTGCTTGGTGCTGTTCCCAAACCAGGTGCAGGTGTTTGCCGTCAGGACGCTCTCGATGGTGCAGGAGTAGAAGTTCTTGAGCACCTTCAGTGGCAGATGGAAGTCTCTAAGTCTTCTGAGGAAGAAGAGACGCTGACGGGCTTTCTTAACCAGGGAGTTGATGTGGCAGGACCATGACAGGTCCTGAGTGATGTGGACACCCAGGTATCGGAAACTGTCCACTCTCCACTGGCATGCCACTGATGATGAGGGGTTTGTAATTCCTCGCCTGCTTTGTAGAGAAGTCCACGATCAGCTCCTTAGTCTTGCTGATGTTTAGGAGGAGGTTATTCTCCTGGCACCAGGTCTCCAGGTTCCTAATCTCCTCCAGGTAGGCCGTCTCGATGTTGTCGGAGATCAGGCCCACAGCAGCAGTGTCGTCAGCAAACTTGACAGTGGAGGTGGTGTCTGATGTGGCTACACAGTCATAAGTGTACAGTGAGTACAGCAGGGGGCTTAAAACACAGCCCTGAGGCACTCCAGTGCTGAGTGAGATGGAGGGGGAGACTTGTTTTCCCACCCTCACTGATTGGGGTCTGTCTGTGAGGAAGTTGAGGATCCACTGACACAGTGATGAGCTGAGTCCTAGATCCGTCAACTTGGTGAAAAGCTTAGAGGGAATTATGCTTCCATCGATGATCAACATTCCAGGCGGGCTGAGTCCTCAAGCATAAACAAAATAGTAATCTTTTACAAGGGGTGCTTTTATAGGGTGAACGGCTAACATAGAGAAACACAATGCTTACATTTTCACCAACGATATATTTAGTGTCAACAGAGTACCCGGAAAGAAGTCACACAGACAAATGGAGAAGATGCAAATTCCACACTCTTTGACCCCATAAGGCAAAGGATTTTCTCATTTTTTCAAAAAATAGAAGGTAAAGATTAAGAGATTTATTTTTATTGATTTATTATTATTATTATTAGCAGTGGTTTGCTGTGGGTAAACATTGGTTGAAGGTTGAAGTTGGTGTTTCAGAAAATCAAATCTAATGTTGCGTTAGGGTACAGGAAGTGGCTGATATTAAAATAGTACATAAACTCGCACGTAAATGCTAGAAAAGAGGTGTTTGAT
This sequence comes from Haplochromis burtoni, assembly GCF_018398535.1. Taxonomy (NCBI): domain Eukaryota; kingdom Metazoa; phylum Chordata; class Actinopteri; order Cichliformes; family Cichlidae; genus Haplochromis; species Haplochromis burtoni. The sequence goes on along the minus strand of NW_024582613.1, from coordinate 867,653 downwards.
GGCTATGAGAATAGGTTTTCCCAGGGTAACTGCAGAGGCAGTTCTGATGCACACTCAAGTCATTTTGTTTTATAAGTAGAACTGAAATATGACAAAACCTGCTCTGTTCAGAACATTAGAGCATCAAGGGTGACTCCTAGTAGGCTTTCAGGGGGTAAAGAGTCCTACCTATTAGCTTTTCTTTATTGTCCTTTATTTTACTTTCTTTATTTTCCATCATGCTGTTACATAATTAAAATCAAAATCCAATTTATGATCAAATAAAAGAACCATAGAAAAAGAATAAAATAACATAAATTATTGATGCATGTATCAATGTGATGGGATGTGAGCAGGGATTATACTTTCCACGTCTGCGAGTTCAATTGGGTGCCAGTATTTTAAGTTTCATCATCAAGTGATTAGTCTGGGTGCCTGTCTGTTTTGTGGAACTGCGCAGACTTGTCCACAGAGATTTGATAAATTACAATCCACCAACTACGCATCTTCCCACACGGTGGGCTTCCTTGAGCAGAGCCCCTGAATGTCTTCGCCGAGTTGGAGCTTGGCATGCTGTTGTTCGCTCTCTCGTTCCAACACAGCTGTAGGATGGAAGGGCAGAGCACGTCGTACACCCTTGTTGTCTTCCTCAGCGTCTAACGCAGAGATCTTTCTTAACTTTTGTGGTTATTGCTGTGGTTCTGGAATCTTCTCATGATGACTAGCAGGACCCCAAACAGCACGACCCTTGACCTCAACCGCTGCCTGGGCCATTAGCTGTCACCTGCCAACTGGTATTCCTCGCATCTTGCTCTATCGCACCTAAGCAGGCGCCTGTTGCCTAGGTGACCCCCTGATGTATTTACTAGCAGGTCATATATCAATTAACAGTGTTCGTTACTATTGTAAAAATAATAATAACACTTATATCACCTACAGTAATAGTTGTTGTCTTCATCATCATCATATAAATATGGATATTTATATGGAGATGAGTCATAATGATAAAGAGAAGGAAAAAATAAATAAAAGGTTGGGAAGGTATATTGGAAGAAACTGCGAAAACGATTGTGTGTCCGCCCTGGGCCACTGGCAGTGGAGCAATACAAAAGAAACGTGACTCAACCGCAGGCAGTGCAATGGAGCTAGACCAGCTGGTCAGCAAGCTGTTCTGAACTGTGTATAATAATAATAATAATAATAATAATAATAATAATACTAGCGGTTTCCCTTAGGTTCGATAGTTGCCATGGTTACCATGGTTGCCATGGTTGGCAGCACTTAGATGTTTGGACCAGTCATACAGCACTAATTCAACACCAGACCCCATCTGAGGAAGCCAAAACTGTGTACAACACACACCAAACGAGCTCCCAGACCTTGAGGACTTGTACCTCCAATTTTAACCTGCCAACAGTTTTTGGAAGCACTTTATGATAATGTTATACTGTTAAGCATTAGTATGGTGTTAGCAAGTGCTTAATTTATCATTTATATAGCATTACTCCTCCTTAGTATGCCATTTTTAAATACAGATTTATCATTTGAACTATGATTTTGATTATTACTAGCAGTAATATATTAGTAGCAGTGATAGCTGTACTTGGTGTAAGAGTAACAGATGGATAAACATATGTATTAACGGAGCAGTAATGATATATAAATGATGAAGTGCTTGCTAATCCCTTACTAATACTTTACTAATGCTTAATAGTTTGACGTTATTATAAAGTGCTACCCAGTTAAAAGCATTGATCTAATAAGATCATATTTTTTCACATATCCCTGTAATCTAAACACTCAGGCTGCTCTAAATGCTCAATGTCAGAAAGGTCTTCACTGAGCAGATATCATTAATATGGCACATGGCTCAAGTTCTATTTTAGTTAAACTTATTGCAGCCCTTTTCTTTAAACTGCTGCAGTCAGGTGACCCATTTACCAACATGCAGAAAACCAAGCAAGCCGCAAACCACATGCATGCTATATATGCTTTAACTTTTCAGTATGAATAAGAGGCTATTGAAAAGTTCCATATGGCTTTTAGGAGTTGAACATATCTTGGTGTCTTTACTTTAATAAACAGTAGATATGACGTATTAATGTTGTATGTGGAAATGCTTTATCTGCAGGTGTACAAGGACGTATGTAGCATGCCAGTGACTAAACCGTACATGGCTCATAGACTTCGAGGAACAGTGTGGGGGCTGCACTTCTGTCCCTTTGAGGATGTCCTCGGAGTTGGGCACGGAGATGGTTTCACCAGCATGCTCGTACCAGGTCACTCAATTTTGCATTACATCTGGGCATGTACCTTAACTACATTATGTAGGTTAAGGCCAAAGTGAAAATTTTAACAAAAATATAAGTGCACTAATTTGATGATTGATCCTAATGGGTTGTTACAATTACTACATTCACTGAACTAAATTTATTTATTTATTTTTTTGTAAATCCTGGCATACATATTACTGTTGACTAAAACTGAATGCAACACATCATTTATTATCATAGGTGCTGGTGAGCCTAACTTTGATGGTCTGGATGCAAATCCATACCGAAGTGCGAAGCAGAGGCAGGAATGGGAGGTTAAAGCACTGATGGAGAAGATTCAGCCAGATCTTATCAGCCTTGATCCCACTGAGCTGGCACAAGTTGACCAGGCCACCTGGGAACAAAGGCATCAAGACAGGGTTGAAGTTCTGGTCAGTGTCTTAAAGCAACTGTGCATTTACAATTATTTAAGATGTATATCTGTATATTTTGATATAAGATATAGTAGGCTAAATATTATTGCCACCCATCTGAAAGCATGTTTTAACTTTTTTTTTTTTGTCTCAGGGATTTGATCCACTTGCTAAAGAAAAATTTGTCCCCAAGTATAAGAAAAAAGGTCGTAGTTCTGCAGGAGCCATTGAGAGGCGCAAGAAACAAGTGGCTCATGAGGAGCAGAGGGTGAGTAGTCCAAGTTAGGAAATGAAATTTAATCACATCTCACTGACTTTTATGCTGTATTTGCAGGCCATGGCTGATCTCTCTTGACTTGTTTACTCCCCAGGATGTAATCAGAAAAAGCGTGGAGGACAAAATGAAGATGGAAAAAGAAAGGAAGGAGCGAGAGCGGAAGAAGGCGGCGTTATCTACCCAGAAATCAGCTCTGGACAGATTCAAGAAATAGAAAAGAAACATGCTTTGTGCAGCTGAAAGCCCAGTGGCATTCTATGGGAGTGACCTTTGAACTTTGCATAAAGAACACGGTTTTTTTGGTTGTTGTTTTTTTTTTTTTGCACACATAATTCCACTGCAGGGAGCAAAACACCAACTGCTGAAACTCTGGGAAGAAGGGCTTGCATTGTGACGGGCAACTAATCAATTTTGAGTGGAGCAGCGGAGGAAGCTATATTTGATGTCTGCATCCTGTTTGCATGGGCAGATGTGCTAGCTGGGATTGATTTCACCCAGAAGTTTTAACCTTGTCAGATGGTGTTCTTTCCTCTGAACTTGCTGAGCATATGTCAACTGTGTTATAATTGGGTATAACTAAATTCTAAAAATAAACAACATAATGCCAAGCCTTTGAATTGAGACTATTATTTTGAAATCACGGAACTGTTATTACTGAATCCAAACCAAGCTGGAATATATTTACCATGATTACGTCTTTGGGTGGAGTAAAATTCCTTTTATCAAATTAGAACAGCAGAAATTTGATCATCTGAGGAATGTAAAGGTTTTGGTATTTTAAATATTTTATCATGTTTTAATTTGTATGTGTGCGTGTGGCTGTTTTTCTAGGATTCACATTTTACGTGGTTTTTTCTATCGATGCTTATCCTAATTTAAGTATTTCAAACTAACTAAATCATAGCAGCATGACAGACTGTCACAACTGTTTGCTACTTTGCTGTATATTTATAGAGGAGGAACAGTTTTATAGAAATGTTCAATCCTGCTCAAAACAAAACACAGACCTATTTTTCATTACTGAGTAGTTTATTGGTTGCTTTAATCTAATACATGTTTTTCCTGAGTACAGTGGATCAGCGTTTCCCTTTAAACACTGTGGGTGAGAATAACAGCCTGAGGTTTTATTGACAAATGGCAGCCTCATTGAAAATGTATGTGATCCAAGCCTGACACAGTTGACCATAAAACTCACAGCATTGCAAAGCTGCCAGTCAGTGTGTAATCTTGCCATAAGAAAGGAATCTTATAAGTAATAGTTGTCAGATGCATAAATATTCAGATGTGCATCATATTAGTTTTATTTTCAGTTGTTTAAGAAAATAATTATCATGCATTCGGTTTCAGCTATTTAATGTAATGTGAAGCCTTCATGAACCCCCCCAAAGATCCCTGTATCTAATCGAGGTAATCCCTTCGTATTGTGTGTGAATATTGTGCCCTTGTGGCTGAATAACATCATAAATCCCTCCTTTTTTTAAAAAAAAAAATACTCTAGTCATTATTGGTGATTTTAAAACTTCATTATTGCTGTGTAATAAGCCTGTAATTTTATATCGGTCCTATTTTTTTGTGAACATGCATTTAAACTATTATACTTGGCCTAGACTACAGGCCTGTGCAGGTGTTGAAAGTAGCAGCCTATAATCATTACTTAGTTATCTAAACAATGTTTTAATGTGCAGTTGCTGCGTGCGTCCTTACTGTAAAGCATCAGCATGCTAAACTTTGCTCTACATCTACAGTTCGTGTCAGTGTAATAATGTGGGAGGCAGCAGACACCCCTATACTACAGCTGATCCTGACGGCTCCCTTTAACACCAGCTGATCTTCCCTTTTCAGCAAAATAAGATACATAAGTACATTGAGGTGTTTAAAAAAATAAAGCTTTCAAATTAAACAAAGTAGCATTTTCGTAGTGCACGTGTAGCTTCACAGCCTAAAGAGCACTTGTGCTGTTCACAGTATTGAAGCGAGGCACAGCCTCCAAATAAGTCCGAGTTTGCTTTCCGTTAACCCTCACAATCCTTGCTCCAATCCCAGAGCTGTGCCCAGCATCGCCCGGACTTTGCAAATCCCCAAAGAAGCACGTACATTCAACCAGGAGCAGGGAGGTGGTGAATGCACATCAGCCCAATAGTGCAGCATGTCTCTGGGTGGGATGTGGTGGATGGACACCATGGCCTGATAGCAGCAGCGTCCGTACGGCATACTTGGTCCACCGGAGAAGAGAGGGCAGTGTGAGGGGAGCACTCCAGCTGCCCGGGCACACAAGCCTACAAACACATCCTCGGGCGGAAGAGGTGTGGATAAAGGTGATGCAGAGGCTGCCAGGGAAATTTTGAGCAATGCAGACCGGGACAATACATAGGCTGTGCCACTGCAATAGTCTGGAAAGACAGAAGGAGGGTAGGCTCCTGAGGGTAGGTAGTGCTTGCTGTCCGGGTCCCGGTCGGGAGCCACATGGAGATGCACCCTGCCAAGGTACAAGTCTCCTTGTTCATAGGGGTTACGGCTCTTATTCAGAAAGTGTAGGAGAGAGCTGGGATTGAACAGGACATCATCATCCACTTTGGCCATGAAGTGAGCCTGAGGGCAGAACCTCCGGGTCCAGCCCAGCATGGACAGAGTCTTCAGGGTGAGGTTGGAGTACGTGTCCAAAAAACGCCCCTGAACCAGGTCTCCCTTCTCCCGAGCCTCTTCTATCAGCAGCTTAGCCAGTCCGGGGTCAGACGCCACACCGACCATGAAGAGGGTCATGACCCGCAGACCTCTCACCTCCACCTCCCCTCCCCAAGTGTCCCTGATGGCTTGGCGAGCCCTCTGATTGGCAGGAGCCGAAGTAACCATCATGATGAGGTAAGGCTTGGCACGTTGGCACACAAGTGGGCTAGGCATGAGCAAAAATTCCTCTGGTCTGGTAGGAGGGACGCTTTGCGGTGGGATGATCCCGATGTGCGGCTCTACCACAGTGTTCATTCCCATGGAGGTGACCCATGATTCAATGAAGTCCACGAAAAGCAGAGCCGACAGGGCTGAGCACGCTATCACCGCGCATAGAAAAGGCAGAATCCCAGGCTTGCTACCCCTCTTTCCTGCCCGGGTCTTACATACCCATAATGCGCGTCCGATCATGACCAACCTCTGCTGAAGACCGCTGTGGCCGCCACAATCCCCCCTCTTAATCCTTGGCTGTCCCTCGACTTCACAGCTAGAGGTGTCTCCTTGTCATTGCGTCTCTTTTCCTTTTTCTTTTTTTAACCTTCGGGCGTCCCCCTTCGTTCCTCTTTCGGTCTCAGTTACAGTAGGACCAGCAGTAGACTGTGTCAGTGGGAGGATGCGCCAGCTTTTAGTTTTGTGTTGATGCTGCAGCTTGATTGGATTTTGAGAAAGTAGGGTTTGCAGCTGCGCATATGAAACGGTCGATTCCCCCCGCTACCCTCTTTCTCTTGGCCCAGCTCTTATGAAGCGTTTTAGATGAGATAAAGGTCGAGCTATGCGCGATAAAGACCCGTTACTCCACCCATGCTTGTTTGTCAGACTTTCCGGGGCAAAGCTGTTTCTGCTCCTTTGCTTTGAAGGTCGGCGGTTTTTAGGTCACAAAGCTACGTATTCCTTTACAGCCAGATGGCCGTACAGGCTCTGAAATGACATCCAAAGACTGTAATCATAGCTTCTGATCCTATTATTTAGAATCAGTCAAAGATGTGAGTCTTGGCTGCAGTCTTTTTTCAATGAAGTGGCAAAACCCCAGCGTGCGATTTACAAACTAGAAAATCCAAAGTAGTGGAAAAATATCTGAAAATGCGCTATTTTCAGATATGTATGAATTTTCCTTTGAATCAGTGTGGAGCGGCGCTGCGCTTTTCTCTTCTGCAGTCGCTCCTGTCATACGGGATGGTGCAGGGTGACACCTGGTGGTGATGCTTGGTTACGTTTCCTTCCTGTCCTTATGTGAAAGGTGTGCCTATCCCACACGCTAAAACTGCGCTTGGGGAAAAACTGAAGCAATCAAGTGGTATTTTATTTAAAGTGTAGTTCTTTTCATTACAGTTAACCACTCAGAAACGTCCTAGGTCTTAAACACCTCTATCATAATTATCATTTATCATGAATAATAAGCTTAAAGTTATAATTTATGAAATGTTAAGTTTAAACTGTTCAATACACTCTGGAGTGTATTGAATAGAGAATCACATGAATAAAAATAAACTCACTGGCACAACTGATACAAGCATTATAAACAAGCTAAAGGAAAGATAAGATGGTTAAAACAACTTAAACAGGCTGTCCAATACCCTGCATGTATCACTGGGTAAATCCCAGGGAAATCACCACAATATGAACAGCTGGACATAGCCAATACAGATGTCTACTGGGAGCCATAATCTTCCATATAAGGAAGATACTTCCTGCATGTTTTGCTCAGGCTACATGTCTACAAGAAAGCAGTGTTGGGTTTTGGGGTTTTAAGGTAGCAAGCATGCTTAACTTCAGGTGGCAGCAGGGTGACCATAAATATTCACAAGGGCAAAAACTGAAAAAATCCAGAAAGGCAAAAGGGAAATATAAACCAAAAGGCCAGAGGGGATGGTATACAGGATTTTAATGACAAAGACTGAGAGGTGTGGTACCAGAAGTGAAAAACAGCAAGTGATAAAAACACAGGAAGTATCCGAAAGACAGACATGCAGAGTAAATGAAAACTTACAAAGAGCTAAGGGGAATACAGACCATGTCTGCTTTACCTCTGTGCAATAAGGGATTCATAAACCTTGTAGTAACTGCAAAGAGATAAAGCTGATAAGTCATACCGCCAGCTATACGAAGCTATAGGAAAGAGTGGTTGAAGCTAGGTTAAGGAAGAGATCACAATCACTGAGCGTCAGTGTGGTTTATGGCAGGAATAAAAGCTAAAATGTGATGTCTGTTTTGAAAGTGTTCATGGAGAAGTACAGCGAAGGCCTTTGTGGACCTGGAGAAAGCTTATGACAGTCTGCAAGATGGGAGAACTGTACTGTATAAGTCAGGAATGGCAGAGAAGTTTGTGTGGGTGGTGCACGGCATGCATGAAAGTAGTAATATAAAGGCACTTTTTTTAGAAATAGATGATTTAATTTAGCTAGTTTAGGAGCATTTCACTTTTCTTTTGCGCTCCGAAAGACACAGGGCCTAGAGTACCACAAAAAAACATGTATCCCTTTAGAAATAAACTTTTCTTGTGAACTTCTAAAAACCACATATTCTTAACTAGCCACAATAACACTGTATCGACCCCCCAATGTTCCTTTAATGCAACAATCCCTATAATTATCTAGTAGCCACACACTGCAACAGTAAGACTTGATGATTAGGGGGTTACAGGTAGGGCCCCAACAGTTTCTCTGCTCCAAGACATCCGCGGTCCTTTCACACGGTAAGCATGTCTGTTATACCCAGCGCATAAATGTCTGTATGTCAGCGCTGATTATTCAAACCACGTTTAAAATGTGACACATGTGTTGTCCAAAAACATTTCCTCTAAATTTGCAAAGTTACTGATTTAAAAATATATTTTCGAATTTTTAGTTGCATGTCAAACATATGATAGACTCTTGAGCATATTTATATAGCTAAATCCACAATGGTATAACCACGCTAAATAAAAGATGCCCAAGCACCAATGCACTCTAATGCAAGCCTCTGAACTGTATGTTGATAAGTACATGAAGCATACCTCCACCTCTATAGCTGAAAACAGTTTGTATCCGCACTCTGAGGGTCTGCTGAATTGTTTTTAATATGGCACTTTTTGACAAACTGCAGATGATGAAATCCTATTTATTGGAAAAACTGTCCTTAAGCTACTGTTGCTCATACTTACTGAGTTCCCTAGCTACTTCTTTACTATGTCAGTAAACTTTTTGAAAAGGAAGGAAGGTGTTGTAGATTTAAAGAAACATCTTAATTGAAGCAAAGGCAAAAAATTATAATGATTTTTATGTGACTGTTCATATTAGCTTATGGGGATAGGTTAATTGGATAATCCAAATTGCCACTAGGTGTGAATGTGTGAATGAATGTGAGTGCGAATGGTTGTCTGTCTCTGTGTGTTGGCCCTGCGACAGACTGGCGACCTGTCTCGCCCTATGTCAGCTGGGATAGGCTCCAGCACCCCCCGCGACCCTGAAAAGGAGAAGCGGAAGTGAATGGATGGATGGATGTTCATATTAAATCCAACAACAAGTGAACATCCAAAACCGGCTCCAATCCTTTGTATTAATGATCTCCCTCCCTCCCTCTCTCTCTCTGTGTGTGCTGAGTGTGTGCGAGTGAGTGTGTGTGTGTGTGTGTGTGTGTGTGTGTGTGTGTGTGCGCGTGTGTGCGCGTGCGTGCGCTCACAGATGGAAGGTCACGGCAGGAGCTTTTCTCAAACGCATCTCCAATCATTTTTTTTACAAGAAGTGTAGCTCATACAGTGGCATAAATGTATTCTTTGCGTTACTTTATAAATATGAAACTAAAGATTTTGAGTTCATGCACATTGTGAAACAAGAATCTAAATATTTGTAATGTTGACTCATGACTACATGACTTTAATAGACTACTTAAAAACACTAAACTCTAATTTCAGCAGTTTATTTTAAGTTTACAGAATATAACATCTGGTAAGACGATGAGTTTTACGTCTCACTGTTTGTGCTATGTGCATCTATTTATCATATATGTTGCTTTGCTCTGTAAACTGTAAAATGTATTCATGAAATAAACCAGACTTTCACTGTCGGCATCTTTTAGTGTTTTTCTGCTTTTGTTCACTCCAAGTTAACAAAACCCACAGACATCCAGAGTTAACTCGCTAACAGCGTGGAGCAGTCTCAGTGTATTTAGCTGCTTTTGCCTTAAACACAATCAACTGAGAGAAATGGCTGTAGTCATCCACTTGGGTCATTGCGAATGTTGAAGGAGATTTGTTCCATAGACACTGTATACTAGTGTTTCCTACACTTAATCCAACACTACTATGTACTGTTTAAACCCAGATTCCTTTTATAGAATGCAGTGAAATTTGTTAAACTGTTGCTTAATGGGACAGAAGTACAAGTCACTCTTTTACTAACACATTGTAGATAAGTTTATTGCTGGACAACACAGCTAACAGCCTCACACACTCTTTAGATTTTTGAAGTATTGTGTGTAACGGTTTTAGTCTATCAAACCTTACCCTTTTCTCCCCAGTATCACAACAGTATGACTCCCAAAGTACGGCTCAGTATACGAACAAGGACTCTAAAGTCAGAACAGAAAGATACAATTGGAAGATGAATGATTGCATTTTTTATGATGCGTAGTAAACTACACCCTCTTCTTCTTCTCTTTGTTGTTGCTCCGTGTGTGTGTGTGTATGCCTTAGATCTCAAATAATACATTACCCATACTTAAAAAAACTTTAAAAAAAACATTTGATTTTCAACATCTGAGATTCTAAGTTTTCTTTTTTTTTGAGATTCGTTTTTCTTTACCTCTCAGCTGTTGTGTTCCAAACAAACGATGTTTTCTTCATGACCAAATTGTGTGCTAACTACCTCACACCGCTGTGTCTGGGGTCCAAAAAAAAAAGTTAAATCAGACTGTTTTTGGCATTTTTGTAGATTCAAACTAAAGAAATGGAAACAGTTTATGTGCTCTGTGACAGGCTGCTAGTAACAAAGTGCCTAAAGATATTATTTTAAATTGATTCTTTGCCAAGTTGTCAGTTATGTGTAGACATAACATTGGCTTCCTTGAGTTAGGTGTCTTTTTATGCTTCAGTGATTTGTAGTTTGTGTGTTAAGTGGCTTAACAAACAAAACCAGAAAGCCAGCATAACGATTGCTCAAGATCACTTAATAAAATTGCCAGAAAGTCTCGCTTCTTGGAAGCAAAATATAAAGAAATTAGAGCTGGATCAAGATTATAACTGGATAACATTATCTGACATTTTCTATATCTGATGACATTATGTATATGTCACGTACTTCTGACAGTATCATATAAGATTAAAAAAACCAAAACACTTTATTTTTATATTTTTTAATATTTATACTATTTGTAATCATTTATGCAATCACTTATTAAAGCCTTGAGTTTATTGTTGCAGCTCTTTATGTGAAGAGCAGAAACGCACTATAGGAGAAACAGTGCGTCTATCCTCTTAAATACATCTGTTGTTAAACATTTTTTTTACTATGTAAATGTTTCAAACGTACCTTAACAACAAAGTCCAGACAGTCAGACATAATGACGTCAGTCCTGTCTGGCTCGCGCTAAGGGTGGGGGGGTGTTGGAGTCGCGCGGGTACGCGAGAGAGGAAGGAGGGAAAAAAAACTCAACCATCATCAACTCGCTGGCGGAGCGGGGTCACGAACTATGACCTTTAACAGAAGAAAACCAAAACAAATATTTTATAAAATAGCAGAGCGCACTAAATCTGTGACCGCCAGTTCCCGGAGGTAAGTCTGAGTCCTGGACTGAAAACAGTAGAAAGCTGTGAGACATACAGGACCATAAAAGAGCGTAGCTAATTTCCCGACTAGCTAGCAAGCTAGCCGATGCGGAGCTCCCTTCCTGGCCGTCTCCGGCAGCTCGGAGTGCGGGCATGGACCGTGAAACATCGGTCTCAGTCCGTTTAGGCTGACATATTTTGGTGACAGCTAAATTAATTGTTAAATACGATGACACAGCTGTCGACTTGAACCAATCCCTGCGTGCTAGGATGACAGCCACAGTGGGGCACACAGCTGCAGTTGGCTCTCACTGCAGCCTACTTGCGTTCACTTGCAGTGAGCTAGCTGAGGGGGCTAACGCTGGAAAGCTGTAGCTGCAGCAGATGAACTCGACCCTTTTACCTTTGCCATCCCGGGGACGGGAGTGGATTGAAAGTACTACGATCATACATTTTATTCATCACAGCTGCCATTTTTTTTGTATTCGCCACCAGAATATCTGTTCGGTGTCTGAAAACAAAATTGCTCTAACATATTTATCATAAGGATTCGTCTTCGATGTTACTGGCTGATTGCCAGATTCTCCATTTTGTTATGTGTTGTGATACGTTTGAGAAAAGTGGTAATGATGGACGTACTGTTAGACCAATCAGTAAACAATATGAAGCTACATAAGATTCCTGTATGGTTACTGCAGCCACATAAATCATTTCCCCCCAAAGGCTGTCAGATTGTATTCTTATAAACAGTACAAGACCATATAAACAGAGAAGGACGGAAATCTTTCAAATGCCAGTAGATTAGAAAGAATTAAACTAATGAAAAGTGGATTTAGACACTTCCCCCAAGAATAAAGATGCTGCAAGGTGGTGATCACAGCTTTAAAAAAATCATTCAAATTTCTAGATCTTCTAGTGCAGCTTGACTTTTTCTTTCTTTCTTTCTTTTTTTTAACATACTAGCAGTTATGTTACACTGACAGCGAATCTAGGGTAGTTCAAAGTGGTGCAAACAGCCACAAAAAGCATACGCCAGAAAAATGTCATCATAGCCCTCAGTCACTTTATGAACAGTGTGTGTTTCAACATTTTGTGAGATTCAATTCATCTTGTATTTACTGTTACCTTCTGGCAGAAGTTTAAAGGATTTAAAAATTAATTTGTGCTCTGTTCAGTTAATGCTCGGAATATTAGTCTGTAGTGTGGAGTCATTGGGTTAGCGCAACATTAACAATTAATGTTGATGTGATGCTTAATTGTGACTTGTTGTACTTTGTATGTTTGTGGTGGTCACAATAGCTATGCTGGGAACTGGGACTTGGAGTCCAGAACAAATTTCCTCTTCAGTGACAATAAAATATAAAGTAAAGCAAATTAGAAGTTTTAAAAATATTAAAAGCAGTGGGAGTTAGTCTCGACACCTTCATATTTACTATGTTTTTTAAGTCTTGACAGGATTTCATATTTGTCCATTTGGAGGACAGGTGTACAAAGTAAGAAATGATTGGTGCCTCTGTCGATGTCAGTGTGGCATTAGTATCTCCAAAAAGTGTTTCACCCACTGAAATTACTCTGGCACTGGACTGATGCAACTCAAGATTCATAGGTAGAAATTATTACATTAACCAATATAGGTGCAGCAGTATAGGAGGATTGACCATATCTGTGATAACATATAATATCTAACACTAACGCAGTGATGGTTCCAAACCCTCTTCAGTTAGCTTCACTTTGAGTGTGATTTTGGTTTTCAAAGGAAACAAAATAGACATTTAACAAAGGTAAAGGTGAGTTTAGCTGATAGCTTAAATATTTTATCTGGAATATTACATAAATACTGCATTGTCTTAGCAAGTTGTGTTGTGGTCTATAATAACATGTCAGCTATATTACCAAATTAAGTGAAATCCTCCTGCTGTGGTGGCTTACTCTCTGTTTGAGAATATGCAGAAGTGCTAAAGTATGGCTCTAAAGTCAGCGTAAAGTCACATGTAGAGGAACACACCAAGCTGTCGATCTTTGAACCATTGTATTGGACAGTTGCTCAGGTCTTATTAAGGATGGGGGAAAAAATTTGTATTGTGTTATTTTGCAATGCAATCTTATATCAATACAGGGACACTAAATATGAACATAGTATTAAACAAATTAAAATACACTGTTAATACTATGAGCTATAGGGCTCATCTCATGCACCACCATCCCAAGATAACATTACCTGAGCAAACATTTATTTGACTAAAAAAACCATCCGGATAGACTAACCTTGAAAAAGGTACTTCCTAGTTCAGAGCAAGCCAAAGGCTCAGTCACACAAGTAAAAATAGGACAAGAATATCCTTGCAACTACAAAAAAAAAATTAAAAATGTATATCCATATATAATTATTTCCACATTCTGCAACCGATTGCAACTTGTGACTAAATGGTTGTCCAGACGTTTAGGGTTATTGCACGTTTACAAGCACTTTTAATCGCACGTTGCTTGGATGTCTTGCCTGATCAGAGATAACCTTTCTGCAAACAGTAATAGTCTGGACTTGGGCTGACTGTAATCACTCTGAAAAAGATTCTTGAAGGTTTGCAAGTAATTGCTGTCTAATTTTAAATGCAAACAGAATGCCAGCATGTTGCCATCAGTCTGAATGGGTCTGTCATTGTGCACAACTCAAAGGGACTTGACTCATCTGGCTGCCAGCTGATTGTATTCTGGTTATTTATGTAGGCTGCAGGCTCCATGTAATGGCAACATTTATGCAGGTTTTAGGGACAGTGTTGGTATGCTTGACAATCTCATTTTGAAGCAAAAAAAATAACTGAAGTGAGATAACTTTATCTTATTGGATAAAACAAATACAGACAAAGTTTACCATGAGGACATAATTTGCAATTTTAAAAATGTCACAATATACATTGTTGCAATATTCTCCATATGTTAAAAATCGCAATAAATTCTTCTTGTAATTGAAGTGAAATGTTTTGTTGAAGTTACCTAAAAAATAAGAATATTACTTTTAATAACTGTGTGATGATACGGCAGTCTATAGCTTAATATATAGGTAACAGGGCAGTAAACAGAAACTGTTTTGTCAATTTTATTTTAGTTTGAAGACTGATTGCATTTGTTATTATATAGTATAAAAAGAGAGAAGCTTATCTTTTGTTTAATTTTTAATGATTTTAAAAGTTGGGTTGCAAAGGCATTGCTGCAGCACAGATTTAGTATTTCAAAGTGGCGTAATATTTTAATGTTTATACCACCCATTCATAAGAACACATGAGTGAGACACTGGTGTGCTTCAGTAGCCAAATCGCACCATACAAAATCATCCAATGTCTTGCTGCATCTTCTGTGACCATTATGTGAGTCAGTAATGTCAGCCTGCTCTTCTGGGGTGGTTGGTATTTTTATTAGTTATTTAATTCTTTTCTTTGACATCCTTCCAAACAGACCTCACTAATGACTTTACTTCATCATGACGTCCAACCTGAATCTGCTTTCCCAGCAGAAAGTGGATTCTGAGCATGAGGCAGAGGTGAGTGGTCTGAAGTTGTTGCTTCATCCAACCAATATGAATTTTTTTTTCTTTTTTGATGGTTTTACTCACTTTGGTCGTGTGGTTACCTTTAAGATATAATTCACCATTTGCTGTCTTCTTTCACTTACAATAAAAGTGTATAACATTTTGTAGCAAAACATTTCAACGCTGCATATTCAAATGAAGTGTATTTGTGTTGCAGACTTATTAATTAAGATTATTTTTATACATTTAACCAATTAGGTGTCATCCTCTCCATCAGACTCAGTGATGAGTGAGTCGCCGCAGCGCTTTCAGGTCATCTCGACTGAGCCCTCTACACCACAGCGAATTCAGGTAACATCTTAAACTTGAATGTGTTACAACCTGTTGACATTGTCCCCTTTCGCAGGGGTGCTGAACATGTTGGTGTTAAAATATTTTTCTTGGATCTTCCACCCTGTTGTTCTGTCTTCCTCTTTCATCTCTTATCCCCCCAGATTGTAACTGACCAGCAGACCGGTCAGAAGATCCAGATAGTGACAGCAATGAACCCATCCAGTGCCCCCAAGCAACAGTTCATTCTGACTACAGCTGACAGCTCAGGGGCAGGAAAGGTCATCCTGGCCTCACCAGACAGTCACAATGCCAAACAGCTCATCTTCACTGCTGCAGACAGCCTCATGCCAGGAAGAATACAGGTACATTTCCCTCTTAATACTGTCTCATAGGGCATATGTGACAACACTACTGCCAATAACTTGTTCTTATTTGAATGCTTTTTTTCTAGATTGTTACAGATCCAGTGTCAATGGAACGGTTGTTAGGACAGTCAGGAGATTTGAGCCGACCACAGCCGGTGGAGTACTGTGTGGTGTGCGGAGACAAGGCTTCAGGTACTTCAGCCACTTAACATGAGTATACTTCGGATCTTTTCCATATACTTTGGTATCCAGCTGTGTGTTCAGCTTCATATTGTCAGTAGACTCAACCACGGGTACAAAATAAGAACTTTTTTGTCTGTGTACAGGACGTCACTATGGTGCCGTCAGTTGCGAAGGATGTAAGGGCTTTTTTAAGCGGAGTGTGAGGAAGAATCTGACTTACAGCTGCCGCAGTAAGCAGGACTGCGTCATCAACAAACACCACCGCAATCGCTGCCAATTCTGTCGGTTGAGAAAATGCCTTAAGATGGGGATGAAGACTGAGTGTGAGTGTGCATCCAATTCCAGGACACAGTGCAAAAAATACACCCAGAAACAAGTCAAGTATTGTTCCTGAGAAGGTAGTTTCAGTTTCCTTGAGAAATAAGTGAGATATGGCCCGAAAAAGTCTTCTATCTTTTTCCTGACCTGACATGTATAAAATACAGACTGGTGTGACACTGGATACTGCTGCAGGAGGTTGTTTAGGAAACATTGTCCCTACAGCTACTCAACAAGGGTTATTTTTAGTAAAAATATAGGTTCAGCTCTTTCTTTACTATCAATTTGTCAGGAAGTCCAACTGAGAACTATTCTGATCAGTTAAACCAGAAGTACCTCATATCTGCAGTATTCTGAGAGACACTAAATATCATTAGCATTGTTCTCAGTGCATGATTGTAGAAACGCACAATGTTCTTTGCTTTTACTTGTAGGCATGAGGAAAATATTAACACATTCTGACTCCTGTAAATATTCAGCTGTCCAGAGTGAGAGGAAACCCATCGACATTGTGCCCAGAGAGAGGCATGCCAACTGCGCGGCCTCCACCCAAAAGATCTACATTCGTAAGGACCTAAACAGTCCACTCATCGCCACACCTACGTTTATCTCCGATACAGAGACAGATGGATCCAGGTCAGACCTGCAGACAAACATTGGGTCTGAGCTGTTAAATTTGCACCATCTTTAAGTTTCCAACGATTTTGTAAAGTTGTTTTGATGGTTCTTTGTACCACGTGTAGGTCCAGCTTGCTGGACCAGGGGATGCTGGTTAACATCCAGCAGCCAGTGATCCAGAGTGATGGAACTTTGGTGCTGGCAACTGATTCAAAGGTACATCTAATCATTAAAGAGACTGTGTAACAGTAAACAAAACATCTGCCTTTTGTAAGTCGTGTAAAGAGGATGGAGCATAAAATCTGTGCTAGGCTGTAATGTATGTACAGTGGGTGCTGGTTATGTTGCCTATATGATGGGATATAATCTGCATTGAGTCACTTGTCTTTAGATGGATTGTGGGCAGGGAGACTTGGGGACGCTAGCCAACGTTGTGACATCACTGGCCAACCTAAGTGACTCACTAAAAGAAAACCTAAACAATGGTGATACCTCAGACAGCCAACATGAAGAGCAGTCTGCAAGCGAGATAACACGGTCAGTCAGCAACACCCAGAGAGGAGTCTTGCCTTTGCTTGTTCAGATTTGGGTTCAGGTGGCTTATCGTTAGTGTTCTCTTCAAATTTACTTTGTTTGTCTCTGCAGAAGTAAACCAGTTCTCTATTTGCATTTGTTTAATACCACATTGGTAATTTTGTGAGTTATGCGTTGTGGGTTCTAATATCTGCATTATTTTTTAACACTGATAAAACCTGTGTTGTAGACTGTAGATAAGATCTCATTGATGACTTTGCATTGTTTTTGTTCTTATTTGAATGAACATAGTAACTGGATCAAAGGAGCTTGCAAAGAAAAGCGTCTGGACTTCTTTAAGTTGCTTGAAGACGTTTCACCTCTCATCCGAGAAGCTTCTTCAGTTCTAAGGTCAAATGGCGGAGAGTCCCAGATTTAAACCCAGTGGGAGTATCCCCCCAAGAGGGACCTTAGAACCTTAGAACTGAAGAAGCTTCTCGGATGAGAGGTGAAACGTCTTCAAGCAACTTAAAGAAGTCCAGACGCTTTTCTTTGCAAGCTCCTTTGACTACGATGACCTGGATGACTGAGAACCTTCACAGACATAGTAACTGGATAATTGTGTGTATAAGAAAACAGTGTTAAAAACAGCATTTAGGTAATAAAAGTGGTGCTAAGGAGTTAACGCATGTATGTGTGCAATAAGAACACATTTATACTTTTGTGACTTATATGTTTCTTGTTAATGAAATTAATGAAAGGTCATTTTATGTGTGCTTGTGTGTTGCACACAGTGCCTTTGACACCCTGGCCAAAGTCTTCAACCCACCTGAAGTTGGGGTCGAAGACAATCTGGCTGATAAGTCACAATGTGTCAGTGGAACAACGATCCAGCTGATTGGTCGAGACCAGGAGACCCCTATTATAGAGGTGGAAGGACCACTGCTCACAGACAGCCATGTCAGCTTTAAGGTGAGTAGAGTTCACATGTAATGGGAAGAACAATATGCACAATTTTTGGAGATGATTGACTGCTGAGGGATACCGATTGGCATCCACAGAAGGGTGGGTGGTACTCAGAGGTTATTCACCAGAATACAAGACCATTCATCTGTCTATGCAGTTTTAAATTACCAAAGTATGGATGCGTGGTCAATAATAAATAGCAAAACCCTGTTAAGTGGTTTGTTATCACCTGCAGTTGAAACACTTATTTTAAGTTTCTTTTTAGTTGGTGTTTATTTGATTTTTGTCCTTGCAAAGATACTGGCAGGAAACACGAGGAACAGTGAAAAATATGACATGTAACAAGCAGATCCCCTGCTGGACATTTTGTGCAATGTGCATTAACTTGAGCGACTCATTTAACACTTGCTTTGTGTTTCCTTTGTGTTACCATTCTCCTGTCAGCAGTAAGGTTTTTGTACTTGATGTCCTTTTCAGCTGTGTTGTGTTTGTATCTTTCCTCTAGCTGACCATGCCCAGCCCCATGCCCGAGTATCTGAATGTACACTACATCTGTGAATCTGCATCTAGACTTCTCTTCCTCTCCATGCACTGGGCACGCTCAATCCCAGCCTTCTCAGCTCTCGGGTGAGAGAGTTTTCACACAAGCTGTTGTCTTTGCAAACACTACCAGATGATTGTTAATCAATATTTTCCCTCTCTTCTCAGTCAGGAGGCAAACACAAGTTTGGTGCGAGCCTGTTGGAACGAGCTGTTCACTCTGGGTCTTGCTCAGTGCGCTCATGTGATGAACCTGTCGACCATCCTTGCCGCCATCATCAACCACCTTCAAAGCAGCATCCAGGATGGTATGGACCACAGACCTCGCCATCTTTCACAGTAGGACACACACGCATATAAACAGGAGTAAAGAAATGTGATTTTTCTTTTTTTTTCCTTTCTTTTTTGTTATTAACAAACATAGGCCTTAAGCATAGAAGACAACTTTATTACTTACATGTGATGAAATCAGAACAGGCTCATATTGTTGCTGTTTTTATTTAGATTGTAACAAAACTTTGAAATGTAATTGCATAAATAAAAATCCCCCCTGCTAGGGCCATTTTGGCTTAATGAAGCCAACTACATTGCAAACAAGTGACGACACTTGCCACTAACACTGACTAAGAATTGCGTCGTTTTTCAGTGACGACATGCTTTTTGTTGTTTCTCTAAGTAACTTTTTTCAGACCATTAAGATGGAAAAGAATTAAAGAAAATAAGAGACTTAAACCATGAATATTTATACAAAATGGAAACTTTCTTCTGTCTCAGACAAACTGTCAGGGGAAAGGGTGAAACAGGTGATGGAGCATATCTGGAAGTTCCAGGAGTTCTGTAACAGCATGACAAGGCTGGAGACCGACAGCTATGAATACGCCTACCTGAAGGCTATAGTGTTGTTCAGCCCAGGTGAGTCTGATTTTCTGTGTCAGAAATAATAATGGACAGTCTAGCTGTTATCAGTCAAATTATTTTGGAGAACAACTGTTGTGTGTTTGACTCATCAGATCACCCAGGTGTGGACAGCAGTGGACAGATTGAGAAGTTCCAGGAGAAAGCTCTGATGGAGCTACAGGACTATGTGCAGAAAACATATCCAGATGACACCTACAGGTACATTCATACCTCCTGTCCTACTCTCATCCACATTCAAAGCAAAGTGACAAAAAATGTTATACAAAGTGATACCCTAACTTAATACCCAGCACTAAGATGGAAAAATAACTGATACTATGCCACTCTTATTTTATTGGCGTAAGTTAATTGTGAGTTTGGTTGAGTCTTTTTTGGTTTTTACAACTTCTCTCCAGCATATACCTGTTTCATTCTGTGGGACACGTCACTGTCTGCCAGGCTTTAAGCTTTTATTTTCACTGTGGCTTTCTGAGGCTGTGAATTCACCAACCTGTTATCTGCACTATTCTCGAGTAGGCACAGTAAAACATCTCAGACTCTGCAGAAGGGAGCTGTATTAAGACTGATAAACATCCAAGCTGACTGCATCTGACGTTTACATTCTTTTCTCTGCAGAGTAAAAACAGGTCATGTCTATAGGGTGCAGGTCTGCAGTGCATGTCTGAAAAAAAGCTTTTGGCCGATGTTGTCTGCTGTTCAGTTGTCATTTAATCTGACTGTTAACATTTTATTTGATGTCCAGTGCTGGTAAATTTTTGTATCCCAAATTTGTATCCTAGTTACAACCATCAGCCACCAGATGGAGCATCATTGTACAAAAATGCCATATCAAAAGGATGAGATTGTGGATACAAGCAGCAGAAATGAGCTTTCTTTGAAAGGTGGCTGACCTCTCCTTAAAGAAAGGGTTGTTCTCAGCTAGCTGAGGTTGGTTGCTTCTTGGATGAGGTGTTCTGAGGATGTTCTAACAGGAGGACAGGGATATTCTCTTGGCATTACCCAGAAAGAGCTGGAGGAGGTAGCTGGGGAGAGAGTCTGGACTTCTCTGCCTCTCTTTCCCCAAGATTTTTATGATAGCTGTGTGAAGCACCACACCTTTAGACAGTGTTTACTATAATAATCAGAGTTTGAATCTAAATAAGTCGTACCCAGGCTGTATGATGCAGTGAATTTTGAGCGACAAGCCAATGGTTTGATTAGCAGCATATCATGGTGAGCAGAGGAATATGTGTTGTTGGTTTCATCCAGCTGTACAGGATACAAGTGCCTATATCGTGAATTGGTATGTGAGGAATGCTCTTACCATCTTATTGCAGATAACAAAGTGAAAACAGCGATAGTAGTTGTGTTGGGGTGGGGTGGGCAAAAGAGGACCATCGGTGTACCACTATCCACCCTTCATAATGTACAATGTGGATTCCAAAGACAAAAAAGTCTGTAACACCCAGGGAGAAACGAGCACACACCCCAGGAGTTTATTTGTCATTTCCAGCTTGAAGAGATGTTTTTTAATTTGTTCTTTAATGATCATTATTAATGAACATGCAAGTGGATATGAGCAGAACAGCTAAAACAGTATTAAGTTAATACATGCTGGGTCTTTACTGTTTTTACCTCAGAGCTGTACTTCTCTACTCTTCACTGTGCCTTTGCCACACACAGTGGAGTCTTTTACCAACAAATGAGGTTTGCTGGAAGGTGTTGGTTTGGCTCACCAGGCTGAGCCACACACACACACACACACACACACACACACACACACACACACACACACCTTAATTTGAAAGTGTGTAGACGTCCAGACATGCACTTTCAATTATATATGTAAATGCAACATTATATTATAGCAAGGCAGATTCATTGTATCATGACTCTTATAATAATGATCACATTGATTTAATGCATCACTGGGGAAATAATCTAAAAATTGGCCTTGATTGGTTCACTTTGACCAAGGTCGATCGCTGACGTCATCGTCCATTGGCACAAACCTGAACTCCTGTGTCCTTTTCTTTTCTGTGGATGTCTGGCAGAAGGCCTTCATTCCATTTCAGGTAAAACCGTGTTTGCATGCAGTGATGTGTTGTGTAAATTACATCTTTATTCCATTCCTCAGGCTGACACGTATTCTGACTCGTCTGCCTGCACTGCGCCTTATGAACTCAAGCATCACAGAGGAGCTCTTCTTCACCGGCTTAATAGGAAATGTTTCTATTGACAGCATAATTCCTTACATCCTCAAGATGGAGACGGCTGAGTATAACAGCCAGGACTCTGACTCTACAGAATGACACGCCATCACTCCAAGCACCCTAACTCTCAGAGTTTGAAGTATTTAGTGAGTCTCCTCTTCAGGTACACACTTTCTCTTGTAAGGATTGTATTTTTGAACTGCAGTACTAAATCCTGCAGCAAGCCCTTGCTTTCAATGATGCATAGTGCAAAGTCATTCAGGTAGATTGAGATGGAATGGCACTGGACAGCCTGGATGGCTGAGGATGTTTCCTGAAGCTGATGCAGTCAGTCCTGTTGAACTAAATAACAGAATCTTCTGCATCTACAGCTATGCTCTTTAATGTCTTTATAGCACTTGACCTAACCCTTTCAAATTGTGTTACATTTGTCTAGGTTTGCATAACTTACAGAAAGTCCAGAATCTAAAAGTAACATTAAAAGAAATCCTGCATGTGAAAAAGATCTTGAAAAACCTCTTTAGAGTGGAGGACATCTGATTACTTTAAAGCTGGGAAGTTTTTTTGAACATCAGCGCAGTAAAATTGGCATGTTTCTGATACAGGCCATTAAAAAGAATTGAGTTTTCAATATGTATGGAAAAGAGCTTTTCTTGTTAATTTTGACACAACTGAAATTAAAATGGAGTTCAATTAGTTAAATCTGAATTATAGTTAGAGAAACTCAGTCAGGTATATAAAGGTACAAACTCTCAGTTATGTTCTCCATTAGTAAGTATTCATAGCATGTCATAGTATTGATCAAGCTCATAGCGCATAATCAGCTCAGTGCACCACCTCTCTTTTAGTTTTGCTTTTACAATAACAAAAGTTTCATAAGTCAAGTTAGCCATTTAAATTGAGGAGCGTATGTTGTTTCTTATACCGAACGATAGGGCTGCCACGATTAGTCGACTAGTCACGATTACGTCGACTATCAAAATCGTCGACGACTGATTTAATAGTCGACGCGTCGTTTGAAGCTTTGTAAGATCCCAAAAGACGCAGGAATAAGTAGTAGGATTTAAGAGTGTAATAACGGACTGAAACAGAAGATGGCAGCACTGCATGTACAAGGATGCCAGCTGCTGTTAAACCCCGAAGAAGAAGAAGCTACGTCCCAGAGTTCATAGCGCGGGCCTGCTCAGTTTCCAACAATGGCGGCAGCTAGTTAGTTTTAATATTACTCTTATTATTCTTTCTGGGTCACAAAATAAACGTTTAACATATTCTCAGGCGAGAATGTAGCTGTGTAAACCTCAAATATCTGCTCAGTTTATCAAGACACCACATATTTTCAAAAGCGCTCCGACGTTTTCGGAGACGTCTGTTACCCACCAGCTCAATAGCTAACGGGTTCAAGGCTCACTAGAGCCGGTGAGAACACCGGACTCCCGGCAAATCGTTTTCAAACCCACCGCCGTCTTTCGCTACTCAGGTTAAACATGATATATAAGTCACTTAGATAACTTAAAAATGTTATTGTTTGGCTTTTTTTTAGTATTTTATTTGTTCCTGAATGAATCGTTTTGGCTGAGATTAAAGTTACAGTTTTTACACAGCTGAATAAACCTCAAGCAGACAACTGATTATCAGAAGTGTGAGATGCTCGAGAATATACTCCGGTGTCCTGTTATATTTTAGATAGCAAGGAGCAGACGAGACTGAGTTTATTAAACTTCACTGAAACAATCAGCAAATTTCATTAAAATTTAATAAATTTTAATCTTGTCTTTATTTTTAGTTAGCACATACCTTAAACACTTAAAGCTGTAAGCTAATGATAGTTATATAAGAGCAGATGCATGCTGGTGCAATAAGCTGTAGGTTTTATGTCCAAAGGATGCATGATCTGATTAGTGGACTAATCGCAAAAATAATCGGTGACTAGTCGACTATCAAAATAATCATTTGTGGCAGCCCTACTGAACGACATCTCAGAGGTTTTTTATGTGCTTGTGTTTCTATGTGGTACAATTATTTTTAGGTTATTATGAGTATGTTCCTCATATAATCCGTGCAATCACCTCATCAATTTTCCCTTTTATGACAATCAATTACATATTGTTTCCTTCCGTCCTGTCAGTGTCATAACCATTCTTCTCTATCTTCATTTTTTTACAGTATTTATCATCAGCTAAATATTTCTTTTAAGGAATTAGATTACCTTAAATGTTTGGGTTTAAAAATCCGACTTATGTGTAGCTATGCTACTTTTTTTTATTTTTGCATTTGTATTCTTGTGCACATCAATCAGCTTTTGTGGTGTTTCATTGCACTCATGCTGACTAAAACTTTGTGTTTTGTATGTTTTCCAAAAACTTTAACTTGTTGTAAACAAATTTGCTCGTTGCATACTAAGTGTACTTAAAGTACTTTTGGGCAGGTTTCCCTGATTTAAAAGAAAAAAATGGAGAAAAAAAAAAAGATTTTCTGGGAAGCCAATCCCGAGTGCATTGATGTCTTGGAGACTATGTTGGAGATATGCATTGGCTTACCTTCTTATATTATGGTTCTGAATAGGCATCCACAGCACCATGAATGATAATGGGTGTATAAATAGGTCAGCTGTGATTATGTCTCTGTGAAGTACATGTCAGATGTAATATTTGGGTTTAAAACCCATATGGACTGTTCGTAAAGGCACTGGTGAGAAAAGACCTTCGTACATGTAATTTCATTAAAATGAGTGCATGTTGTTTTGAAGCAGGGTTTTTTTAATCTTGTCGCTGTCTGCCCTAAAAAGGAGCATTGTTATAATTTTTCTAGAGCATTGCAATGCATGCAAAAGTTGCTTAAGCGCATTTTATTAAATGCTGTATGGAAAGTGTGGATTTAAATGTTGTGGCTTTAAAATATTTACCATGAGCAGCTCCCACATTACAGGATAATAGAGTTTTTCCAGAGTATCTTATGGTTAAGATTTTATACTGTGTAAAAGTACTGTTTTTTTCCTTATGTAAAATGTCTGTGTTCAAACATTGAGATTGAGAAAATCAGAAAATCATTCATGTTTTGCTCGAGTTGGTCACAGCCCTACCTTTCTACCTCACGCTGATAAAGATATAAAAGAAATGTGTTAATGACTGAGTCCCGCATCAGAATTCCAGTCTCTGAGGCTACGCATTTTAAACAAAATAAACAGTTATTCATGAAATAAAACACGGCTGAAGTTATTTGTGATGAAGATGGATGATAGAACTGGAAAAGCTGAAGTCTGTATGAACATATCAGTTTTTTTTCTGTTCCGTTGAATAGAAGTTAGGCTTTAGTAACAATATAGGCAGGAACCATAGCATTCTCCTTATTACTTTGATCACTTTTAAATACAGATGTTTCCCCATAAAAATAAAGCCAACGAGTGAAAAAAGCATTAATAATGCAGAAACCTGCTTAATGGGTCTGCTTGAATATTTTATTCTAGTTTATTCTTTTTCCAAAAAAAGAGAAAAGCTATAAAGTATTTATCTGAATTGAAGATGATCTTTTATCTTTTATTATCTTTTAAACTGTATATATTTCTCCCGTGTGTATTTACTCTTAGTTTTTAACAACTGCACAGAGACACCTTTTTCATAGCTTCAATGATTATTGCAAAACTTTATACACAAGATATTTAAGCTGCATTCACAGAACCACGCAGTGTTGTCAAATCAACACACAATCAGGCGAAATTACTCCACTAAGCTCGTATTGCTGACTGCTTCAAAAAAAAAAATTAAAGACAAGTCTTTCCAAAGTCATTCTACAAAAGATGAAAAAATATGAAGTTAAAATAGAGATGAACTAATTTTCATGTTCAAGAAACCAGTTTGAGATGATCTGAGCGTTGCAACGTGGTGTGTTGCTGGAAGCAGCACTCAGGAGATGGATACACTGTTGACATACAGTAAAGTAATGGACATGGTCATCAACAACACTCAGGTAGGTTGTGGTGTATAAACACTGAGTTGGTACTTTAATGTGCTCAAAGTGTGACAAAAATATCCCCCATTACACTAGAATTAACCTGAACAGCTAATACAAGGCAGGATGGATGGTTTCTTGCTGCTTATGCCATATTTACGGAGCCCCCCAGGGGACATGGGAGAAAAAAAAATTAGGGAGGAAAAAAAAAAAATTAGGGAGGAAAAAAAATAAGACGGACTTTTGCGAGATCTCGCAAAAGTCCGTCTTAATTTTTTTTTTCCTCCCTAATTTTTTTTTTTTCCTCCCTAATTTTTTTTTCTCCCATGTCCCCTGGGGGGCTCCGTACATCATACCAGAAGCAATGAGTGTGAATAATTTAAAGTTATTGTGTTGACTTTTGTTGTAACTTCTGCTTCCAGTAGTTAGTCTTACAACAAATGAACTGTTGTGTAGACTGTTTTTTAGTGTGTTTAAAGGTTATAAGGCTAAATATAAGTTTTGGCCAAAAGAGTGATTGGTTTAAAAAGTTAATATTTTAGCAATTCGGGAAAATAATAATGTAGCTTAGGCGTTCTTGCAAAAACTACAATTACCATCACTCTTTGGTCGCTTGGCTAGCGACCTTCCTACGTCATCAAAACGCGTCTCTGTTAGTGTGCGTTTTTGGCTACAGGCACGCGCAGTTTGCTTTTAAATGGTAATTTGTAAATATAAAAAAGGTTAAGATGCCTATGAAAGGAAGGTTTCCGATTAGGAGGACCCTGGAATATCTCCAGAAGGGCGACATCATCTTTAAAAACAGAGTGAAGATTATGACAGTGAATTATAACACACACGGCGAGCTCAGCGACGGAGCAAGGTCAGAGCATCGACGAGGAAATAGACGAGCAGAAAAGCAGCTTATTTTATACACTTAGCCACGCTGTTGTTGAGATCTCACGTGTCTCATGTTTTATTAACCTGAGCCCATAAACACGTGGATCAGGGGAGAGGGGGTAAAATGCTGTGTGGATTACCTGGTCATCCTTTATAACTACTCTGACAGTATGCTCATATACATCACTGTGAAAAGTACCGTGTTTTTCCAAGCCATGTTTATCCCTTTGAATTGTTGTGAATGTCAGAAAAATGGTGAAAGATACAAATCCTTTTTTACATTAAGGTTTTAAAATTCAATTCAGTCAAAACAACAGTTGCCTCAAGGGCTGGTGTCATGCAGGTTTCAGATATCACCCTGGGTCAGCACACCTGAATCAAATGATTTGTTCATTACCAGGCCTCTGGAGAACTTCAAGACATGTTGAGGAGGTAATTAAGTCACTTAAATCAGCTGTGTTGGATCAAGGACACATCTAAAACCCGCAGTACACTGGCTCTTGAGGCCTGGAGTTAGACACCCCTGCTTTAGGACAACTCCATAATAACGAATTACGATAGTTGAGCTTAGAATGCATGAACTACTTTTTCAGCATTACTTTGAGAGAGGACGTTTTTAACTTTAGAGATATTGTTTAAATGCAAGACAGCAGTCTTACATATTTGTTTAATATGTGCACTGAAGGAAATATCCAGGTTGCAGAATAAATCCAAGATTCTTCAAAGTTTCCTAAAAGAAAACACAAGTTTTGGATAATTTTACTTTAATCTTTTATCACAATAGTTTTCAGTTGATTTTGCATTAATTCAACTTTGTGTTTAAGTTTACTTCTCAGAAGTTTACTATATACAGAAGGTTTTCCAGAAACACTTAAAAAAACAAAAAAACAGCATGATTGCCTTTTTTTTTTTTTAATGCAGAAAGCTATAACAACTGTAATGATCTAAATGAAGCTAAATTGTCTTCTCTCTGTGTTTTGCAGAAAGTTTGTGTTCTTCAATATTCCTCAGATTCAGTACAAAAACCCGTGGGTCCAAATTATGATGTTCAAAAACATGACGCCGTCATCCTTCCTGAAGTTCTACCTGGGTGTGTAGCTTTACGTGTTGTTGTGTAGTGTTGATACGAAATACTGGAGAAATTAAACTGGGCTTAGATTGATCTTCTTTTGTGTTTTTGTCCAGACGACGGGGAACAAGTAATGGTGGATGTGGAGGGGAAGGACCACAAACAGATTGCTCAACATGTTAAGAAGATTTTGGGCAAATCAGAGTAAGATATACAAGGATTTTTTTAAAAGTGTGAATCGTCTTTTATGAAACAGAAACAAATAGTTTGAAAAAATACCTTCCATAACTTTTCTTAACTCAGTGGCAAACCACTGAGGAGGATTTCTAAGAAGTTATGAACCACGTTGCTTAGATGATCTGTCTGAATTAACACTGTGATGTCTGCCTATTAAAACTAAAGTCCAGAAGACGGACTACAAAATGAGCATCTTACTTCATCCTGTGTTCCTATCGTGTTGTTTCATACAGCTAATACAAGAACCAACAGTAAAAAAATATGATTACATACTAAAGTTGGAATTTCAAAGAAAAACATACACCTGGATATAAACATGAATTCATAATGAATGATGGATGTGACGCTAATAGAACTGTGGTGCACCATAAATGCACTTTGATCATGTAGACTTTCTTTTATATGTAAATTCTTTTTACCTCGATCAGAAGCAGATCTTATTACAGCAGCATAATGTTCATAATTCACCTGTGGGTTTAACATTACCTTTCATTAAAGGTTCAA
Organism: Haplochromis burtoni; assembly: GCF_018398535.1. Lineage (NCBI taxonomy): Eukaryota > Metazoa > Chordata > Actinopteri > Cichliformes > Cichlidae > Haplochromis > Haplochromis burtoni. Next base: position 839,144 of record NW_024582613.1, on the reverse strand, counting down.
AACATATCATCAGGTTACAACATGAAATAGAATCACTGTTCATTAGCATTTAATGGTGACCTGCCACTTCCTTCCGATCCAGTGTATCCTCTCCTAAAGGAGGTAATAAAGGAAGCACTTAAGCACTTTTCCTTTGTATTTAAAAAAGTCAACCAGATCTTATTATGGCTGCCATGCAGATAATTCCAGGTTATTTGCCTCAGTTAGTAACCTTTTTAAGATAAATAGGCTATTCGAGCACACCTCTGGATGTCTGCATACGCTCACATCAGAATATATTTAGGTTTGCTTACTTTTGAGCTATTTTATAGTGTTTCAGAATTAACTTTAATTATATACAATTGATATTTTTCCCTGTAGGCTTACAACAAATCAATACTCTGTAAAGAAAAATGTATTTATTTTTCCTTCCTAATGTCTATAAGAGGACAACCTCTCTGACTGCGAGGGATCTATGTTTGTACCTCCAAAATGAATCAGGCACATCTTGTGGTCTGTAATTATCCTTGGTGTGTGTAGATTTCTTTGAATGGATTAGACATTGTTCATAAAGGCACATACCTGCATATTTAGGGTCCCACAGTTCACACTGCATGTTAGGATTAAAAAAAGAGTGAAAATGAGATCTGAATTCTGCAGAAATCTGTGATAAAACTGGTGAGTCAAAGAGTTGTCCACAGAGAGCCCACAGACCATCTGCGGAGTCCTGATGGTGGCAGTTCAGATGCTTCCCATCTAATCTGACAAAGATTGAAAGGATTTAACAAGAAAAATCAAGTAAACTGCCCAAATCCAGGTGTGCATAAGAAACCCCAAAGCTGTCACTGCTGCCAAAGGAACTTCTAAAGAGTAGAAATGAGATTTCAGCAAGATGGACTCCTCAATTTTTAGTTTTACCATTTACTACTGTGCAGTGTCAAATGTCCTCTGTGTAAAAACTCTTCTCCAGCGAAGACCAGGCGATCTGTTCATATATTTATTTTACTCAACTCTCTCCACAGAGAGGTGCTACAAGCTGAAGCTCTGGCTAAGATGCAAGCCTCCAACCCCGCCAACTTTGGGCCAAAGAAGTACTGTCTGAGGGAGTGCATCTGTGAAGTGGAGGGCCAGGTGCCATGTCCTGGCACCACTCCGCTGCCTAAAGAGATGACGGGCAAATACAAGGCCCAGATGGCAGCGTCACAGGAGTAGAGTCTGAGAAGGACAGTGGACTTTTGTAGATTTACAGAACAATATTACGGGATTATGTGGCTTCATTGGGTGTTTATATAACTATATGAAAGGACTGGCACTCAACTGTGAAGCAGGAGGAACCAATCATCTGTCACAGTGAGACCTGTTGAAGACTTCGCATGGATGTATATGGGCTGACTGATGTGAGCATTTAAATAAAACCCATTTTTCTCATGTAGCTTTACTAACCAGCCTATTTTGTTCACACTATGTAAGTATTCACCATCAATGCTCATATGAGAAGTGGAAAAACAAAACCAAAATGAAATCACATTTTACTGCAGACAGTTTTATTAGTGCTGAGATGGAATTTCCTAACATTTCTAAATCGCTGTGTCCATTTCAAATATTTTCATTTAAATGCAGAGATGTTAAATTACTTTCAAAGATAAAGATCAGCAATTAATTTTAATGAATCTCCTTGTGTTATTCACGCTGTCAAAACATTAAGGGTGGTCACGTGCTTTGCTAAAAATTTTCTGCAGATGTTACAAACACAAAAAACTCTACGAGGAGACTGAAAGCACAAAAAGAGAGTCATGTTAGGACCGGCAGAGCAGCACTCAAGGTGATAATACTTGCTGGCATTCATGTAGTGTTAATATATGTTTGACCAAGAAAAAGAAATTAACCTAAGAATTTATTTAGACTTAACAAATATGAATGACTTCCTTACACAATGGAACTTCAGTGAATTTTAGATGTTTTATGCCTACAGTGTCCCTTGGCAAATAGTGTTTAGTACCTGCTGGGTGAACTGGTTGGATGAACTCTGAATGGACATTTCAGGTGAAACTAGTGATCAGATAACAAGCCGAACATACAGATCTTAGCTGTGATGTCTGACATGCCGGGCTACCAGCTGAACAACACACACGTGCAGCCAAAATTCCTGTACTGTAACAAAAACAAAAAAACATCAGGTTGAGGAAGCCTTTTTTTGGCTCCCTGTTATATAAGATGCAGCATATTTATTGGATGACATAGCAGGTGCAATAAACTGAAGATTTTGGAAATGAAAAAGTCGGGTTTGACACCTTCATTTAGTTTAAGAGTTAATTAACTGGCTGACTGCAACAATTGTAATTAAAACGTTTGCTAGTCAGTGTAACATTAAGCTACACTTTTTTTTAGTGGCAGGCCACATACATGGTTTAATTCTGTGCAATGCATCTTTAACTACTCTTACAAATCTAATTGGTCCAGGCATATTGACTAAAATTATAATTCAAACACTAATAACAACTTTGTCAAATAATCTCTTTCCTTCAAACACTGGGCTCCCCAAATTTTGTAGTAAGTGTTAAATTCCACTTCTTGTTTGATAATAACATGGTCATTTGGACTGAGTTATTTGTGGGAAAGTTGGATGTAAAATAATGTGCGCTTTAGCTCTCTGCTAAGGGATAAATGAAAAGCAGGAAGTACAATTACTACAGAATGAAGCACCAATACAAGACTTCAAACATCAATGAAACAGATTTTACACATTAAAGTCTGCGAATTTAAGACATTTAAAGCCATTTCTCCAGAGAGAGCGGAGTAGTTTCTGAAAAAACTGTAGTCAGTTACCAACTACAAACCCAAATCTCAAGTTGAACTGTGCTTCATGTAGGCAGCAGGTTTTAATAAGGTAGAAGAAGCACTATGTGTTTCTGTAGTATCTTTTTTTGATTGGGGGGGGGAGTCATCACAGGTCTGCCAGGGCCATAGGAGTGCAGTGCTATGATAGGATGTGTGAGCTCATCTTTATAGCTTTGCAGCCATGGCAGCGTTTTGACTTTGTTCAGAGCTTCTACTGAAGAACCATCTGACTGTCTCATTTAACATTTGTTAAAAGTGACATTGTTTTATCTTCATTTGTTCATGTTTGCATTTTTACAGCTGGGCAAATAGCTGCAGACATGCCTAAACAAATTCACTTTTACTCACAGTGCTCTAAAATTGTACATGTGCATTAGATTTGAGCCCTTGACCTAAACAGGCAAGGAAGCCTAAGAAGATGTTTGGAAATTCAGGAAATGACTACTGAAGTCTTGTATGTATTTTTGTTGTGGCATGAACTTCATTTGTGATACAGCAGACCTCGCACAAATTAAATTCTGTGGGCTCAGAAGTCGCATTAAGTGAGCTAACCTTGTGGGACTTGGTAAGTAGCAGGTGATCAGGAGGATTTTGAGGGAAATGTGTCAGTGCTTCTTATTCTTATTCTTCTGCTCCTGGAGGGTTTTCTGTAGCTCTTTTAGGTTCTGTGTCAGAAGGTCAACCTCATCGAGACGCCCGCTGAGCTTTGCATCAAAGATGTAGGCCCTAATGTTGTCTATCTGCTGTAGCAGCAGCTCCTCCTCTATCATGTCCACATCCGGCAAGACCTCATCTTTGTCATCCCCGTCAAATGGGTTAGTCGAGACTTCTGGAGAATTTCCTGAAGCCTCTAGGAATGGGTTACCTTCATCTGTGTCATCATCCTCAAAGGGGTTGCGTGAAACAGTCTCAGCCGGTTTGTCCTCCTCTGCATCTTCATCTTCATCAAAGGGGTTGTATTCTTTCTTTCCGTTGGTTACCTCTTTGTGGTCCTTCTTGATGTCCTCAAAGAATGGATTGGATGGATCATCTTCGGTGGGTGTGGAATCATCCTCTTCAAAGGGGTTAAGGGAGGTGTTATTCTGGCCTTCACCGCCAGGAGGCGTTACATGGCCTCCTAAGCTTCTCAACCTTGGGGGAGACTCCTCCTGGCTTGTGAGAGCAGGGAATGCTCTAAAAGACGGAGGACTTCTTTCTGCCTTAGGAGTCAGCTCCTCTGCTGGTGTGTCCTCCTCTCCCTGGTGACCTCCAGTTGGAGTGATATCTAGAGACCGCTCCCATTTATAGGATGGCTCGGAGGAGTTTACAGCGGAGCTCCATTGCTCTTTCTCCTCCCTTTCCCAGGTCTTCAAGCGATGCAGCTCTCCCTGCTGCAAACTCTCCTCTTGAGCAAGTTTTTCTGAGAGCGCAAGAGCAATACTGGTCTGCTGCTGGTCATACTCATCCTGAAGCTGGCGCAAGTTCTCCTCTAACATGGCTACTTCGTCTGTTCTCTGAGCCTCCCGAGCTTGACGAAGGAATGACTGAATGTTCTCGATCTGCTGCAGAAGGGGGTCTTCCAGTTCGCCACGTGTGTGGACGGAGTCCGCGGAGGGAAGCCAACCACCAGCTTTGGTAATTCGTGGCTCTCTGGGGGCCTGTGGCAGCTCTCCATTGGCATTCACAGGTGGACGGCTTCTTTCCTGTCTCTCCTGCCTCCTCTTCAGAGCCTCCTGTGCTGCCTGTTGAGCAGGAATCACATGAAGGTTAACACATTTAGCCACATCTGTCCAGCGGAAAAAAATAATAGTAACAACATACAGGAACACAATCGTACCAGTCTTTCTTGTTGCAGTCTCTTCTCTTGTTCCTGTTTCCTCTTTTCTTTCAGCTCTTCATATTTGTCCTTAGTGGGTAAAGACATCAGACCTAACAGCTTCTCCTGAAACAGAAGACACAAAGAATGGGCAGATTCATACAAATAAAGAATTCCAGGATGAAGATATGTTGCAGAAACAATGTGTAAATGTACTGTAATGCAATGATAAACGGAAACATGCTGCTCTTAAAAATTTCAGCCCCAGACAACATTACAGCACATATAGCATATTATATTTGTGGTACAACACATTATGGGTTATACACATTATACATTTTTCTCTCAATGAAAAGCTTTGTTTACAACAGCAGACTTTCATCAGCTCAACATACAGTATGATGACTGAAGCAGAAACAGATTTTACAGACTTGGCAGGTCGCTCATTATCAGTGAACTCCTGTAAAGTAATACTGATAAGAACATGGCAATAGGCAAAATGTGCTACAGGTCATGAACTGATTTTATATGGACTATCCCTTTAAGATTACAGTAAAAACACTGATACAGTTAAATCATTTCTGGTATATGATAGTCATACTACAGAGAACCCTGTTACTCTTATTTCCAGCTACTGCTATCTTGGAGCGTTGAATGATTCAAAGTTTGAAATAACTTTTAGTTATCTTATGTTGGGCCATGTCAGTGCAGCCAAGCCATTTTAGCTCCACCCCCCTTCAGGCCAACTTTCTTCTGATTGGTTTACTCATTCAAACAGAAGGTTTGAGCAGAAGATGGTTGGGTCTTCTATGCCCACTTTGACCACATGAGAGATAATCAAACTAAGCATAATATAGAGCCAAGAGGAACTGTGTTTAGAGCAGCCTGAAGACGGAGCTTTTGTGCTCATAAATGGTCATAACATGTCAGAGCACTCCTTACATTGTGGTACATCTTATCTCCTGTTGTGTTTGGATGAAGAAACATTGTGTTTCTTCATCCATCCTTGAAATTTCCCCTTGTGGGACTAATAAAGGTATATCAAATCAAATCAAATTGTGTTTTTATGTATTAGTGGAAGTTGTCCTGACCTGGACAAACAGCGTGGCGGTATAGCGGATCATTTTCTGTAGCTGGAGCACCTTCGGATGTGGTTGTGGATCATCCTTCAGTCCTAGTGTTAAGATCTTCTTACTAAAAAGAAAAGAAGCCAATTTAATCTTTAATAATGGCATAGTTGGCAAACACGACAAAAGTTTCATTTTGAAGCTGCCAGTCATGACTGCCATATACCTCAGAGCATCGATGAGTTCATAGTATTTCTGGACTTCCAGTCTTAACCCACCAGCAGTGTCAAGATTGTAAGTGGTTTCTCCAGCACTATAAAAGTGTACAGATGACAGCAAGTACTAAAACCATCTCTCCAAACTGAAAAATAAGCAGCTGTTATAAGAAAGTATGAAGAAGTACTTTTTAAATGTGGCTTACTTGAGAGACTCAGCCATTCGGATATACTCTGGAGCCTTTTCATCCACCTTCTCCATGCACATCCTCAGCCTCTGTCAGGAAGACAAATTCAAAGCAAGTAAACAACAGGAAGCTCCACAAGAAACACATTAAATGACAGGAAGGATAGAACAAAGCAAACTCGAGAGGTTGCAAAACAATTCTTAGAATCGACCGCAATGCAAATGGGAACAAATAAAGAACCTGATCTTCACATTAGGAATTAAAGTGATAAACTAACCTCATAAAGTTTCACTATATCTGGCACATGGTCCTTCTCTTCTAACTTCTGCTGTCTCTTCAGAAGTGTGTCCATACAGTGGTGACAGCAGCGAATCTTCTCATCATCCTTTTCCTCCAGCATGGAGGTTACGCTGCTCAAACTGCTGATGCTGCCTCTCCTAGAGCCCATCCCGCTGCTGCCACCTCCCGCTGGTGGAGACTGGGACTGACTGGGACTTCCGGGTACACACAGTGCTTCTCGAGTCCCAGCGATAAGCTTCTCTGTTGAAGGTTAAATAAAAAAGACATGCAGCATTATGACACTTATAGAGAGACTTTTGAGATCTGACAGTTTTCTGTATTTCCCAAGTATTTGTTCATGCTTACGGGCCAGGGGTAAGGGAACAAACTCCATGCACTTCCTACACATGATGGACCCGCAGAGGCGACAGTGATGGCGTCTGTTACGTATGTTGAACTTGTTTCCGCAGTCGGGACAAAACGGTACGTCTGAATCATTCACCCATGACACTACAGACTTCTCAATGGCTACAAAGAGGGATAGATTTTTATTATTTAAAATATTTTATGAAGCACAGTTACATATGTAAAGAATATTCAGAGTTATAATGAAAACTCTAACCTCTGATCTTAGCAGCATCTGAGTTGGCTCTGTCAAATGATGTCAGCTAAAACATCATAGTTTATGGTAAATGAGCTGCAAATTTATTTCCAGCAACAGAAGAAAATAAATTGTCTGAATGAGGTAATATAAGCAAACCTTTTCCAGTCTAATGATGAGCTTGTTGACCTCAATGACATAATGATCTATCCTGGCTGCCCGGTGCTTTTTAAACAAGTCCAGATGACTTCTGGTTACTCCTAAAAAGCAAAAGAAAAATATTTTTTTAGTGTCTTGCATTAACAAATATTGTTGGTTAGCAGTGCTACAGATGACAGGTTTTGCAGTCTCACCCAATTCCTGAGGCTCCCACATGTATGGGTCCACTCCACCATAGTAGAAGGACTCATAACTGCCAGTATCCGGTCTGTCGTCCCCATCTCTCTTCAGCAGTTTATCTTTGGCTTTCTTTGCTTTCTGAACCAAACCTGAAAACAGTGAGACAATACGTACAATGAAACAGTGCGTAAATGTATCCTGAAACTGTGATTCTTACGCTGATCCAGAGTTAATATTTATAATGGCCACATTTTCAGTTTATTCATCCATCTTTCAACATGTGATTGTTGTTATCATGTTTTTCTATTTTCAAGTTCATTACAGTACTATTAATATGCAAATGAAGCCAACCTGCACATGCATCCTTCTGGCCTTTTCATAATTCAATCATATTCCTATTATGTAGAAAGTTGCAGCAGCCAACACGGACTGCAAATTCATCCTGACAGCAATTTCCTATAATCCAGTACAGCAGTATTCTTATATTCAATTGCACTGCTAATACTTCTCCTTTTATATGTAAATTGTGTGTGTATATATATATATATCCCCTACAAGCCACATGATCAGACTCTAGATATTTTTTTCTACTATTGGCTCTGTATGATGTAAATGAGATGTACTTAATATGTTCATCTGCAGCACACAGCTCCTGTAGTGACCATATAAGACTCATCCACACTCTTAGAGGAATCTAAGCTTAAATTCTTCACTTCTAACAAAGGATAAACTTCTAGCTGACCCAAGACCCAGTATAAGATAAACAAGAATACGTTTAACTTGTGACTAGTCACACTAGCAGGGTCCACAAATAATAATACTAAACTTAAAATGAATAATAATAGGTTTCCTTTCAAATGCCCTTTTTTTCCAGACTAGACAGTACACTGTACGATTTTGTGTCTTTAGGACACAACAGGAGTAAATTAGCCCTGTAGCCAAAGAGTAAAACACAGAATCTGCTACTAACTTTTTAGCTGTCCCCGAACATGGCGGTCATCTCCAGAGTGCTCCTCTTCATAGTGGTCTTGGAGTTGGTAGAATGACTGGAGGTCCTTTAGGCACAGTGGGCAAAGAAAACCCTCCTTTACTTCACCTGTGCCCTCAAAGGGGGGCGGGTAGCTGGAGGCCATGACAACAAGTGTCAGTGCTGCTGCAGAGGGGGTGCAAAGTGGCACGTTCTCACTTCGGTCCACATCTCATGGGGTGTGCAACCTACCCCACAGTAGCTCCATAATGCCTGAGAAAATCCCAGGATACTGAGGAATGAGAGAAGTACACTGAAGCCACATACAATACTGAACAAAAGACTTGAGTCACCGATCATTTCTTTATATTTGCAATGCAAAAACGTAGTTTGTACAATTCTAACAAGCTTGTAAGTCAATATTTGTTATGACCAGATTTATTCTTCAATACAGGATGAACTCTCTTAGGCAAACGCTCTTTTAATTTTTTTGGTCATCTTCAGGAATTTTTCTCCACGCCTCTTAAAAGAAATTCAAGGCTCTTCTTTGTATGTTGGCTGTCTTTTGTTCTATTCTCTGTCAAAATTACCCCCACACTGCTTCAACACTGTTAACGTCCAAGTTCTTCAGAGGCAAATCCACGATTGATAGTGTGACAGTGTGTGTTTTTCTATCCAGGTATGCTTTTACTGCATTAGAGGTGTGTGTTTGGGATCACTGTCAGGTTGAAAAATGAACCCACTGCCAATCACACGCTTTCCAGATTCTATTGCATGGTGGCTCAGAATCTGGTGATGCTTTTTTGAGTTCACGATTCATTCAATTTTGCCAACATCCCCAACACAGCTGGCTGAAATGCAGCCCATAATCATGGTTTTAGACACTATTATACCTCTCCGTGGGGCTCCTCCATATAAAATAATGATCTGAATCAGAACCAAAACTGTTGGTCTGAGAAGAGAGAATGTTTGTATGCTTGAATGATCCATAAGTGTTGACTTAACTCAATTTTAAGCTGCTTAAAAAACAAAAATACATTCCTCTGAGTATTGAACATCTTAAAAAACATTAATACATTAATTAATACTTACATTTAAGGTAATAATATTGATTAGAATACTATTATGCACATTCAGATAAATTACTATTACAACTGCATTAAAATAGCTGAACTTAGCTTAAGTCGACCCACGCATTTAGCGGAAAAAACGCTTAACTGGACGGGAAGTATTAGGTTCCCTAGCTGCATACCAGAGGTGTTTTACTAAGTGATAGCTGGATACGAGCCATGAAAGGACTTACCTTTATTGTTTATTATTTAGGCTAACTTTGGGCGCCGTTATACCACACAGAGGATGTGGCGTTAGCAGGAGAAAGCTAGCAGCTGCTCTCGCCTTCTTTTGCAATCGTTTCTCCCCTCTCGCTGTTCAAAAACGCGACATTAACAAACTTCCAACTGCACAAAAGCAAACAAATGCCTACTGACTATTGGACGCGATAAAAAAAAATCTGCACTTAGCCTACAAATGAGCCCGACAGTAGCTGTGTTGTTGACAGTTCGAGTTTTCACTGACAGAAGCACAACAGCAGCGCCAGCAGCCCTGCCTGGTCATGTGACTGACATCCAGTCGGTATGGAAGGAGAGGAGGGACAAAACTTGATTTTGCGGTTGGCGCTCCATCAGGAAACTTCCCCGCAATGTAAGTACATATTTATTATATCCAACTTTTGGTTGTCTGTCTTTTGTGCAAACCTGCACTGCTACCGTAAATAAACCATTTTTTTAACTCTAACAACAGTTTGTCATTCCCGATGGAGGGTGATGGGAAAAATTCAAGGCTGGATAACTAAGGGTGTGTTTTTTTGTGGTTGGGCTTGGCCAGCTTCATTAACTGCAACTACGAGCCTTAAGGTGAATCCAGCTGTACTGTGTAACCCTAGAACCTTTATTTGATCCAGTTTCCGTTTGTATAAGCTACAGGTCCCTAGTTTTATCCTACAGCCTTTTTTCACTCGTTAAAACACAGTTTAAAGGATTCTTGGAGTGTGCACTTAGCTGGCATTTATTGACAAGAGGGTATGAAGCAATCCACGGAGAATAGGTGAATAGTATGGACTCCCATCTCAGTTTCGACCTGTCTCATGGGCTTCACAAAATGATATATTGTGCAAATATTAATTTTCGATTTTCTTTTTTAAGAGAACATTCTTTAATATTCTTTTTAAGCATTTATAACTTTAAAAAAAAAGAAATAATAATTTATTTAGTTAAATTACTTATTATCACTGTTGGCACCAAGAGCACAGCTTGTCCTGGTGGCTCACAAGCAGTTTTATTGGAAGGGCTCATAGACAAAAAGTGATGCAAACACTAATAGAATCTATCTATCTATCTATCTATCTATCTATCTATCTATCTATCTATCTATCTATCTATCTATCTATCTATCTATCTATCTATCTATCTATCTATCTATCTATATATTCTTCTCTTCTCTCTCTCTCTTCTCTGTGTGTATGTGTGTGTGTGTGTGTGTATGTGTGTGTGTGTGTGTGTTTGTGTGTTTGTTTGTGTGTGTGTGTGTGTGTGTGTGTGTGTGTGTGTGTGTGTGTGTGTGTAGTTCATTATATAATAAGCATTATATAGTAAACACTTTGCCAGTCCACTGGCACTTGGCTATTCTGCTAGAGTTGTGAATGTTCAGCGAAACATCTCCAATATTAGGTCTCCATCGTTAACTCACATGCTTGATGAATAATTTGCATATTGATCAGGCTGGTGGACAGCTGCTCCCAAGGCTCTGATGGAATGAGCCTAATTAAGCTGGGGAGTGGATATCTGACACACTCTGTCTGTTACTGAACTGCATAAATCATTCTCTAAGAGGCTTAGGCAGGGTGACTACTTTGGACTACATACTAATTAGGCTTCTGTTGAATCAACAGTTTAATGGTGCACCATGAAGAATTGCATTTACTGGAACTAAAGCAAACCATACGTTTTTACCAATGCGTTTATTGTCCAACAAAAACATTGGTGGTTGACTTTAAGGCAATGGCAGCTTTTAATTTATAACATTAGCTTCAAATTACGTAAACCATGCAGTAATGTAGAAAAATAAGCAGTGACACAATTTATTTGCTGTGATATTCATTATATTTTACATGAGTAGAAAATAATGAAACGCTAATCGAACAGTGGAGGGAGCTTTTATGTGTAAACATAGACACTTTAATTTGATCTTAACACAAGCTGAACTGACGAGCGCCTGTTGCCTCACAGAGGCAACATCGCTAAAACCATCTGACCAATGTTTTAATCATCTGCCTCAATGTAAGAATAAATAATCTCATGTCATTTATATCGATAGCTATTAAAAGATCAACATATGGCACAAACTCTTCTGAAAAAACATAACAAAAACGTCTGTACAGCTAAATAGTTATTCCAAAGTTTGGATGGCAATTACGCATGAGCTCTCCAAGAAAATGTCAGACAAATGGCTTGCGGTAATGTCTCAAATGTCTTCAAAAGAACAAGCGGTGGCACAAAAGGTTTAATGATCTTTTTTTCATTTTTTATAATTCATTGTGGTCATTTAATTTATACATTTATTTGTTTACAACACAGCGAAATACGCACTCCTGTCTAATCTACTCTCCATCCACTAAATCCTCATCCGGTGCAAACCTTTTACCCGGGTGTTGTCTCTTCTCCTCACCGTGGCCCTTGTTAACGTTGTCTAAAAAGTCGAGCAGCAGGCTGGTCTTGCTGCAGCTCGCAGGGTCCAAAACGTCACACGGACTGTTTGTGCCTAAATCCGGACTAGAGTTATCCCAAAACCGTTTCCCAGGGTGCTGACGCTTTTCCATCTCAGCGAGGTCTTCTTCTCCATCCGCGTCCGCATCCCCGTCACTGTCGCCGTCCTCATCCTCTAGAAGACGCTTACCTGGATGCTGGCGTTTGCTGTGCAGCACCAGGTAACGCTTGCCTGGGTGTTGCCGTTTTGAAAGTTCACTGAGCAGGAGGATGGGGTTGTCAGAACTGTGACTCGCCGTGGAGCGCTTTCCCGGGTGCTGCCTTTTCTGCAGCTCTAGGAAAGAGTGCGTTTCATCTTCGCGCTTGCCCGGGTGCTGTCTCTTTTGAACATCAAAGTACTGTTCATCCTCGTCCTCTTCTCTCCTTCCTGGATGCTGCCGCTTCTCCAAATCATCACTATATCTCTTACCAGGGTGCTGTCGTTTTGTCACCCATTCTGGCTGAGAGTAATAGCCGTCTGGAAGAAAACAAGAGAGGAAAGTGGCTCTTAAATGTTTCAGAAGTCACTGATAAAAACCCGGTTTCTCTCTACCGCGTGCGCAGATAGTCGAAAACCTGTTTCTTTGATTATTTATTTATTTATTTTTAATTATAAAGGAGACATATTCTCTTGCATTGCCGATGTTAACTGTTTAGCAATTACTTAAACAAAATGTCTCCAAATGATACCTGAGAAGTGCGCACGAAACTGTAAACTACTGAGAATGTGCTGCAACTTTCAGGTACATATAAGATATACCCGAAGTATCAGTATCGTATGAAATAAGATTTTATGACATTTTCTTAACTCAGAAAATAACTTATGTTTTACGCACCATTTCTTCCGTCTTCATCCTGCAGCTTTTTGAGAATGGACCGTAACAGGAGAGTCTCTGCTCTCTCTAAAATAATGTCGTCTATGGTCTTTCGGTCAGTCTCATCCTCAGCAGACATGCTCTGTCCTCCAGACACCATCAAGTTGCAGACCGTTAGAGATGCAAGGATGAGCAGACATGTCGACTTCATGGTAATTTAGTTTTTCGTCTGAAACAGATCACGGCAGATAGGAAATATTAAACAGAAACAATATTAGTCTACTCTGCGCCACTGTATTTAAGTCAATTTTGGGACCAGACGTTTCGTTTTTGAATATAATTTTTTAAGTACAATTTCTATTTTTATTTTTTATCTTGAGAAATCCAGTTTTAGCAAAGCTGCTAACCAAGCCTTTGAGGCTTTGAGATCGCAGCAGCTTTGAAGATTGGTTTTTACAAAGAAATCTAAGAGAACTCTGAAGTCTCACCAAATAAATATAAATAAAACATGATGCATGAGATCTATCCAGATCAATTAAAGAGCAACCCTTAACCAGCAGACATATTTACATTTCCAATGAGACTAGTCTAAAAGCCTCACCTGGTAAAATATTGTCCTTTCCCCAGTTTCTGGCACTACCGGCAGTGATAATAGTTGCTTTCAGTCGCTTGCAGCAGTTGGTGACCTTAGAGGCCAAGTCTAGAGGTATGAGCAGATAACTTTCCGTCCCGGCATTTATACGAAACGGTCACTGTCGTCACACCAACACTGGAGTAATTTTTCAGGATCCTTCGTCCCTATTGATGTCACCAAGTCGTGCGCAACTGGATGTGGTGAATGATCGGCCAATAGGAGCTTTTGCTCGATATATATCTATATCTATATCTATATCTATATCTATGTCTATCTATCTATCTATCTATCTATCTATCTATCTATCTATCTATCTATCTATCTATCTATCTATCTATCTATCTATCTATCTATCTATCTATCTATCT
>NW_024582613.1:793669-825239 GCF_018398535.1 Haplochromis burtoni | reverse complement strand
CTATCTATCTATCTATCTATCTATCTATCTATCTATCTATCTATCTATCTATCTATCTATCTATCTATCTATCTATCTATCTATCTGTGTGTTCAGTGAAATGTAAACAAAAGCAACAACAACAACAACAAACAAACAATGACAGACTGACAGAAGGCAGGATTTATGTGAGATTTATGTGATGAATATATGAAAAAAAGAACAACTTTATTTTTAAAAGTTGCAAAATTCATTTGAGTGTAATGCACTAGTTTGTAATATATATATGTCTCTGTGTGTATTCCGTGCTTTTTTCATTTTATTTTAGTATGTACTGTTTTTACTGCTTCTCTTAGATGATTACATAAACGGTCAGTATCTTATCATAAAATGTGGACATCTCCCATGGTGTGCCAACGAGGGCTGTAGCATGATGTGGGCTATTCATGCTTTTCTTAAATACCCTTAGGTCATGGGGCTCAGGAGGGTGGGATCACCCCATCTGGTTCTTCTGAGCACATACTGTATAGCCTAATGCGGTTTCTGGTCACGAAGCAGCAGTGCTGAATGTATCAGAGGTGGGTCTAACAAGTTTTACATGGCTGAGTGGGATGTTGACTCACTAAGCAACCAGAACAGGCAGAATGTGAAGTCTTCTGAAGCAGTTTTATTGTTTAATAACCTCTAGATATGTTTTTCCCTTCTCTTTCAACAGAATTAAATGTTACCCAAACCTGATTGTTCCACTCTGCCTGCCACTATCATATATGTAGCTATAGCTCATCAATTGCTTTAGTGTGTGATCTTATCTAAGGTTCACTAAAGCTAAGGTGGTTTTCACTCATTGCTTCACATTTCAAATCACATTCAAAAAGTGAAAATAGTCCACTTTTTTCTGATTGTATTAACTGGACCAGAGCTGGCTATACTTAGAGCATTTCCACAGGTGAAAAACCCACAGGTGAACTTTACATATTAATGGGTCATTTCATGCAAATGCAACATCAGCCCTTTTCTCACAGTCAGGTGTCATTTGCAAGTGTTTGAAAACAGCTGTAGACATTTGCTTCCAAAGTCTCTTTCTGTACAAAATAATATCTGCAGTGCTTGAAATTCATATCATTCATATAGCTGACAGGCAAATACAGTTGGGTGCTTTTATAATAGCTGGTCTTGGTTATGAGGGCTTGACTTCAAAGATGTTTTTAAGTAAATTGCTGACAGCAATAACTCTGGATTGTTTATGAAACTATGTATTTCTTCAAGAAAATAGTTATTGTCAGGTAAATTTTGTGCTTGTGCTGCCGTTTTTTATGAGACTTGTCTTGGACTACATTCCAGATCTCATTAAACTACCTGTATAAAACTGCCTGTGTCCATTATGTAGAGTCATATCATTCCATCATCTGGATGAACTCCTCTCCAGTCTCACTCTGTCTGTGATGAATGTCAGCATGAATTGAATTGAGTGTGTAATGCTGTAATTGCCTGCTTTCAGTGTGCTGTCACGTCCAATACTTCAAGCAGGTTTGAAGTCACATGGTTAAAAATAGCAAATCAATTTTAAAATCATTCTTTCCACTGTTTTAATGAGTTTTACCGAAAGTCTAACTTAATTTTTTAATTTTTATCAGTCTCAGTTACATATTTCTGTGACGCTGAAATAATGATATTGTTAGTTCAGTAACAAAATGAGGTTAATGATTGGGTTAAAAAGGTTTTAAAAGTGTTCACAGAATGTACAAGCCCACCACTGAAGCTTCTTTCCATGAGCAGTGTAAAGAAGGAAGGATAATTTCCCATAAGGACCAGTCTCTGTCTGATAGTGTGTTCTTACTGCGCTGCTTCAAACTGACACATAAAGTGACAGTAGTACAATTAGGACATGTCTGATCTGTATAGGCACCTCCTTACACCTGTCATGTAGTTCCCTCCCTCGTATAATGCTGAGAGGGCAACTACAAGTCTGAAGGAACCAATTAATTGCCCAAGAGTGTACATAGTTGGTTTTTAAGCAGTTTAAAAGGGTGGCATGTGCTTCGATCAGTGAAAGTCTTGTGATTCCACAGAACGTGTTCAGTGAATGTGGTGTCCTCGTGAGTGCAGATGTGAAACAATTAAAGAAGATGGAGTGAATGCTGCAGGTGTAGCAGCGTTTAAAATATTCTCCTCTTATCCCTCTTAGACGTGGAATAAAACACAGTGTCCTTTCTTTTCATTCACTCTCATTCATCCTCCACAAACACTTGACACGAAAAACTTTTAGAGGTGGGAAATCACAGCATTAGAATTCTGGGCTGCATTACGTACCTCAGGAGGAGGTGATAGGTTAAGTGTACACCCTGTGCGTTGGGAGAAAATAATAAGACTCATTACCCTCTGCACTGTGTTTGCTCCAGCCTGGTTCGGTTTAGGGTTGTATATAGTCACAATGAACTTCTTCTTCTTGTTAAGAAACTTGATGCATTGCTGTGTGTTGTCCTGATTGTCTATCTGTATTTGGCTGCAGAGATGAGAAACCCCTATCAGATTTATTTTACTATTATTAAAGTATTAAAGTCTGCTTTGAAAAGGTCATACCACAGGACAGTAAAACATAAAACCAGTTAAATTAAATGAAAAAGACATAAACCAAAGTGTAAATTTATATATTTTGCTGCCATTTACACAAAATATATTTCATGTATAGATGACTTTTTATTCTCAAGTTGACAGTTACTAAAGGGAAACTCCCCAAGGCAGCCAATGAGTCAGCATAAGAAAAATAAGGGTGTGGAGCAGAAGGAAGAAGTGCAGTAATCCAGTATGCTTTCACAATAAGTAAAAGGACAAAAGTGTTAGAATAGCCCAATGCTAAAAGAATAGGCTGGGTATAAACTAAGGAAGCATATACAATCTGTAACACTATGGCTTATTGTTCAGTCTGAGATTTTTGATTATTATATGTTATACAAAGTTTGTTTTACCACAGCCAATTAATGACCAGTTATAACACTGATTATTCAGGATGATTAAGTTCAGTAAAGCTAGACTGAGTTTACTTTGTTTTGTAAAACAGAACCCAGCTCCTGTTGTGTGTCTTCAGTGTGCAGATCAGGAGAGTCTTTTTCATGAGTCGACTTGGTGTCTGTTTGGAAGTCAACATTTATGGTAAAGAAAAACAAACACACACACTCAGATCATGTATACTGCAATATACCATCATGAATACTGCACACAGAGCCCCTAGACAAATACTGCTCACATTCACATTCACTTAAATTGCTTCACCTGCTATCTCCTGAGATCCAAATTTTCAATAATGGGTTTTCATTGACGCAAATTTCTTTCAGCAGGGTGATTTATCAAGTGTTAGGCTGACCGTGATATCATCCAGCAGGATGTGATCTGTATTTAGATCATCACGTGTATTTTTTTGGACCTACTGAGCGGTGAGACAAGAGTAAAAAAAGAATCTGCTACAAATGAGCATAAATATATAAAACAGACATGTCTAACTGTCGGCTCTGATATCCTCAGGCACGCTAAACAAAGCAGTGACTTTAAAATGAAGCACTCGTATTTCACCGTTATTTTAAAAACCTGTGAAAAAGCAACATTAAGATTCCTTTTGAGTCATCTTTCTGAAAATCTAACATTCACGGTGTTTTGTTTTCTGGTTGAATGACACCATCTTCAAAGTAATTTGCAAAATAGTGCAAATATTAGTTTCTTTATTTGAGATTTTTTAGTCAGGCATCTCAACAAGGAAGCCCAAATCACACACTTTTACATCTAAGTGATAATGCTCATGTTATTATTGTGTGACAGTCTGCATAGGGAGGACTTGGCAGTGGATGTGGGGACAACAATACATTGTTCAGATTGAATTTTAGATCATTACTGCTATATCTTAGTAAGCCATTACCTATGTTTTCTAATTATTTGTCATGGTAACAGAAAAAAATCTCAAATTTTTGTTATTAATGAAGTGTTTACATTTATTGGGTGCCTTTAATGACATAAAACAGTCAGCACCAGAACCCTGAATAGGTCATGGTTGATTTAATCAGGAGTTAAGATTGTAACATTTGAGGAATAAGCTTTTAAATGTTTTGTCTTTGAGGAATCAGAGAAGTAGCAGAAGTAGAAGCTGACAGTGATCTATAACATATAACTGGTATCGGCCTTATGTTGTCCAATATGCACCAATACTAAAGCATTTTTTCTTCATAGATGATAATGCAGAATAAGACAGTTGCTGTCATTAGGAAATGGTGTCAATACATAGGAGTTAAGCAGACAGGGGTACAGATTTAGGCTGTTGTTCATAAGTTAATGACCAGATTGTGGGAAAACATGCTGTCAACTTCAGAAATAATGACCAGATTATTTCCTATCTGTCACTCTGTTATCTTAAATGCTTATCCAGTTCAGCATAGCCTGAGGGGCTGGAGCTTATCCTAGCTGTCACTGGGCAAAAGTTGGGCTGTAACCTGTACAGGCCGCCAGTCAGGGTTAACACATAGAGACAGACAAACAGTCACAGTCACACTCAAACCTACAGCTGATTTAGAATCATTAATTAACACAACATGTATGTTTCTGAACTGTAGAAAGAAGCCAGAATAACCAAAGAGAAACCATGTACGCACAGGGAGAACAAGCAGCATTGGTATCAAAACTCCAGCTTCAGTTAACAAAAGGGATAGGGATAAGGCGATTAAAAATGCTGGTTGAGTAACTGGCTTGACACTTGACTTGGCACAGACAGCGTTGGAGGAAAGAAGCAGAAGACTGAGGTCTGAACATATTTCACTTGAAAGGTCAGCTGAGTGACCAGTTCAAGGTGCTGAGATACTCCACTGAACATTTTAGAGGCTCCAGTGGGCTTACAGCTTCTGATTTGTGTAATTTTAGCTACAGTAACCATGTGAAACAAAATATCAAAATATCTACCTTGGGAGCTAATATCGTTTTCTGAACATATCTTAAAGGTTAATAAAAAATGATAGGACAACAGGAAGACATATGCCACACGGTGAATCGTGCTCTTCTCTTAGCGACTTTGAAAAGCTGTATAAATATGTACCATTTCTTTGAATGAAGTAGGGTTGTGCGATATGACCAAAATCTCATATCCCGATATAAGAATTATATCGTCTGATAACGATATAAATCACAAAAATGTAACATTTTCTGTAAATTCTGTGAATCTCGGGTAGCTCGTCTTGCGTGAAGTGTTTCCAGCTGCGCGTCATGTAGCTGGAGTTGAGTGTTTTAACCGATGCATGAAACTATACATTTTTAGACATAAGTTGTAACAGCCGCCGTTTTCTTTGTGAGTATTTATTACACAGCGTGCTGCGGGGAAAAGCCTGTTCTAACGTTTGAGTCTAAGGTCTATTTTTTAGCACCTGGCGGCTCTTTTTTTTACTTCTCATCCGTAAATAATCTGCTCTTTCACGTGATTCAGTTTATTGTGAAAAGTCTCAACAGGATCTTGAGCTTTATTGTGAAAGGTTTATGTGGAACATAAACAAGCGAACGCGCGATGGTGTTACGTTGTCGCTAACCACAACGCATAAAAACAGGCGCTTGTCCGTCTGTAGTGTGGTTATATTAAATATAAGAGAAAGAGAGAACTTTAAGAAATTAATATAGCCGCTACAGTGACCATCAAAACGATGAAAAAATATTGCCGTAAACAGTTTATTTTGCGACACCACGAAACAAACGATAGCGTAAAATGAAACGATAGACGTTTTTTATATCGTCATCCGATATATATTGCTATATCGATCAGCCCTAGGATGAAGCGTGTATCAATCTAGAAAAGGGGAGCCAGTGAAAAAGTTTCCAGAAAGTTCTAGAAAGGAGAGAGTGGGTCTGTTGACAGGTGAAGTCCAACACCTCACTGCCAATGGATAGTCGAGAAGAAAGCAGCCAGAGGTGGCGAGTAAAAATACAAGACGTCTGACTCTGACACCAAGGGCGTGTTAGGAGCGCTTGAGACAAGCACAATGAAGACAGACAACAGCAAACAGAGACACTAACAAATAAATAAACAATTCGTGTGTGGACGGCATGAAAACCCTGTCCCCCAAAAGTGACAGTGGCCTGACAGAGGTCACTGTGGCAGGGAATGAGTGACAGCTTCACAGGGTGTGCTGCTGGTGAAAGTGAATGTGTGGAAGAGGAGTGTGTCACAGGTCAGGAACACAGACCAGCTTTCGTAACCAGCTCGCCTTGCATGTTAATGTCACGCGGGAATATCATCACATTCACTCAAGGCGACTTATCACTCGTACTATTACTGTTTAACAGATTCACTTTGGAGTTCATTTAAAGACGGGCCAGAGCTGACGGTCTGCCTGCCATGCTCCATCACACAGCTGTGCCAGTTGAATTGGTGAATTATCTTTGACTTACAGTCATTTTCAGGAAGTAAGACGGTGTTCATGGAGAAAGTGCTCAAAGTAAATACAAAAATGGGATCTTAAAGCCCTACCACAGTGGGTGATTTTACAGCAGCGCCCAGCAGCTGTTCAAGACCTTGATCAATCACAGTGATGACAACCCTGCAGCTATGAAATGGCTGTAGAGGGGGCTGTGGCATCAGCTGAAACAGTGTTTATTGCATAGCTAAGCTGTGCCATCTACACTGTGGACAGAGTGATAAATGTACACGTGTGAGGATCCAGAAAAGAATCTTTTAATTAAGGCGGTGTTACGGTATTGGAATAAAAGTGAAGCACACATCTTCACATCAAGCCTATTTAACTTTCATGCACATATTTACAAAAGTTTTCCCATTTCCCACAAGTGCCAAATCTAAAGGTAATACTCACGAGAGCCGCTGGTGTGTCACAGAATTTTTAGTTTGCCATTCTGTGGCTAGGAATTTAAAATCATTACTCAAACTCTGAAAGCTGGGGTTGTTTCTGTTCCTATATTGACTGCTGCCTTATTTCCTCATTTTTCATTGCACTGAACAGTTACTCTGAAGTCACAATATGCACAGACATCACACTCCAACACACACACACACACACACACACACACACACACACACACACACACACACACACACACACACACAGGAGGAGAGAGCAGGATGACTTTGCATTATTTATTTTCAAATTTCATCTCTGTCTTTAGCTGTGTGTCTGCAGCCTTGAAAATCCTATTATCTCTCAATAACCTGTGAGGCGCCTGTGTGTTTCTTCAGCCGGAGACTGTGATTAGTGCACTACTACCACATGCTCCAGCTCACTTATCACTGTGCTCGCTCTCTTCTCCTGAGTGTCTATCCACCCTCGTCTTTTCTCCCCTCTGCCTCAGTCAGGTAGTGTCTGGGACCAGTTGTAATCGTGCTAGATTGAGCTGATCTTTCAGTCTCACGCCTGGCTCGATGGCAAATGTGATGTTTTAAATATTTAGTATTTCAAGAGTTATGAAAGCGAAAATATTTCTGGGGAAAAAAATGAATAGAATGATAACAGCACTAAAGAGAAGATATATATCGTTTTTCTTTGTAACTCAGTCCTTAAAGTGAAATACAGTTGAATAAGAAATATCAGGGTGCTTATAGCTTTAAAACCTTGCTAAGAGTGGAGTATATTTTCTTAATAGCAGAACTTGGGTCTGATCATGATTTCTTCTGCTGAGGTAGATTGCTTTACGAACATTAGCTGATAAGATTCAAACAGAAACAAATGGCTTATTTGGTTGAGCTGTTTTTACTCCTCTAATGTAAAAGGCTGATGGGGTATTGCTGTAACCCCACCGGGCAACCATTGAGCACGCTTAAGTTTGTGAATGCAATTACTAGAGAAGGAAGTGTAGACTTTTCAAAATGATATCACAGGTGTATGTATTCACTATTTTTACTAAATCTTGTATGAGTTTAAGTCTCAGTGCTACATTTTGATGGTAGGATCAGAGTTTGGCGTAAACAACATTTAACCACAGATTGTCCTGGCTCAGCTGTCCAAATATCTGAGAATATAACTGTTTCAAGCACATTGTTGAATCTGTGCTATGAAAAATTATGGCAGTACTATAAAGTGTCCAGTGAGTGGACACTTTATAGTACCCACCTTTATAATACATGACTATTTCTATTTCAAAGGGGCCTTGCAATGACCAAATATTCAATTCACTTCCATTCAGTTCATTTCAATTTTATTTACACAGCGCCAAATCACAGCAACAGTTGTCTCAAGGTGCTTTGTAAGGTGAAGACCCTACAATAATACAAAGAAAACAGACAACCCCAATAATCGTATGAGCTATGAGCAAGCGCTTTGGTAACAGTGGGAAGGAAAAAAATCCCTTTTAACAGGAAGAAACCTTCAGCAGAACTAGGCTCAGGGAGGGGTGAGCATCTGCCACGACCCGTTGGGATAAGGGAATAAGACGGGACAAAAGACATGCTGTGGAAGAGAGCCAGAGATTAATAGTAAGTCATGATTAAATGCAGAGAGGTGTATAGACACATAGTGAGTAAGGTGACTGATGAAGAAACACTCAATGCATCATGGGAATGACCCAGCAGCCTAGACCATTTCAGTGTAACTAAGGGAGGATTCAGGGTCACTTTAACTATATGCTTTAGCAAAAAGGAAAGTTTTAAGTCTAATCTTAAAATTAAAAATGCTGTTTGTCTCCCAAATCCAATATGGAAACTGGTTGACACCCAAATTGCATTTCCTCTTTACTGAACTTAATATCTTTATTTTATTTTTTAATTTTACATTTGGCCTTAATAGCACAGTGATGCAGACTGCTACCAAACCTATACAGAAAAGTTACTATCATCCCAGGAAGCATACCCCCCTTGAGGCCCATCTGACGCCACTGTGGGCAGATGCATAGTGTGGACAGCCCACTGTGGTCCCCAGTACCAGTGTGAAACAAAGGACACATGGGCCCAAATGAGGCAGTCCTTAGTATAGCCTGACTGTGGGCTGCCCACTCTAACAAGAGACAGGTTCACAGTGGTTCCCCTCCAATCCTATCAAATAAGTTAGTCTGTCTTAGAAAATGCAATATGGCCTGATAACTTTCACTTCTGAGTTCGTTTGCAGAATATATCAATAAGATCCAGTTTAACTTCCATTTTACTGAGCTTGTGAATCATTTGCTTTCTCTCAGACTCACATTTCTCACAGTGTAATAAAGCATTTTCTGTAGTTTCATCTTACAATAGTTACATTTCCTGTATGATATTTCCTTTATACATAATGTGCCGTTTGGGACCCACACGGCATAAAAGTGTGGGTTTCCCTGCATGGACATGTTTGCTGGGACAGCCTTGCTGGACTTTTAACATTTTTTTTTAACATTCATAAATGTTAATTGTATCAATACCAAGATGGTGATATTTTGTTGTGGTTGCCATCTTGATGAACCCCAAGAAGAAACACTTAGTTTAAGTAATAAAACCAGGCACAGGTGAAATAAATAACTCTGTTCATTTCACTACAACGTTAGACCAGATTTTTCTTCTAAAAGTGACTCTACGTACCTTTTCTGCAGTGTCATAGTTTCAGATTCAAAGGCTCCTGGTATCAAATCTTAAGATACATCCTCTCATTAAATTTCCACATACAGCTCAGAGATTTTATGTCACTTAGTTGTATTTTCAGCCCGCTGTGGTCCTCGTGGCAAAGTGGAAATGTATGAAGATGAAACAGAATAGCGATGTGTTTCCCTTGTATCATTATCTGTATGTGTACTGAGCTGTAACTGAGAGGTGTTTAGCTGTAACACGCAAACCATTCATCTTCTGTAGGTAACAGAGGGGGATTGCAGACACACCGCAGAGTCCATCTCCAGTATCTCCCCCAAAGATCCTTCAGTGTAGTTAATCTAATTGGGAGAAATGGTAGGCAGCCACAAAGCATATTAAAAGTATATTTATCACCAGATGTAAATGCCACAACATGCAAATGCCGTTATCTTCCTCACTGTCATTTCCCCCTGCGCAGAATGGAGCACTTATGTCAAATTTATTGCACACGCACTAAGAAAAATGCTCCCACTGGGTTTTTAGAAATGGCTCATCAGAAGCTCAATGGAGCTTTAAAATATTTTTGTTTCTAGAAATACTGGAAACTGCATATCTTGGCATCACATTTTCATCTTTCAGTCTGTTTTCTGCCCTTTAGTAAAATGGCCTAGATGCTCAAGTGAAATGGAGCAATAAAATAGAAAGCAAAATAAAACCTATTTGATGGGGAAAAACAGTCAATAAAACCATGCTCTCTTAATTTGCTCTACTGCTGTCACACCTCTAAAGTAACTACCCACTAGTTGCTGTTACAGCTAAGCCTACGACACCACTCAACATAAATTCTTCAATGCTTCTTATGGGTGAGCGTGCTAATAACATCATCAGTATGGATGGTAGGTTTAGATACACTGTTCCAAAAAATAGTAAAGTCAAATTATTTTACTGTGTATTTTACAGCTGTTTACTGTTTTTCTAGAATATCATTACATTTACATAAGTAGACTGTGATCTGACACGTCAAATGTAAAATAACATAACATCACTGTAAATGTAATAAAACACAATGTACTTGTTTGTTAAATATATTTTGTTGTACATATGCATATTTAGATTGTAAAAATACATCCAGAAATGTCTCCCATCATGCCTTGGGACATGTGCTGCTGTTTAGATGTTCTTGTTTTATTGTTTATGGTTACGTTACTTTTAACTGTTATCTTGAATGTTGTGTTTACGCCATGGTGCAGCGTCACTGACAGTTGTTGTTTTGTAGAGAGAGTGCTGTACCATGAGTGACTTCTGTTGTGCTGTTGTTGAACCTTGAGGCACATTGTAACACCGGCAAGTGTTTTAATAAAGCGCTCCCCCTGCCAGCTTGGGGTTGAATAATAAGCTCAATCTCTCTCTGTGAGCTTCTTTGTTAAGATTTCTCTGCATGCCATAATGTAAAACATTGCACGGACACGCTGTGCTAATTATATATTTTGAAAAAGAAATGTAGAGGTAGGAATTGCAATTAATATAAATAACATGACGCTAAGCATCAGCCAATGAATGTGAACTAACAACAAGGTCGCGGTATGGCTGTGACCGTAGGACAAAACCCTAATATGAAGGTATTTTACTGTGCATTTTACAGTAATGTTCTGTTCTTCTAGAATATCATTAAAGTTACGTAAATAGACTTTGACTTCACATTTTGAATGTAAATTAACGTTAAATCACTGTAATGTAATACAATATAATTGTCATGATTATTAAATGTATCTGTCAGTACATATGCATATTTAGATTGTAAAAATACATTCACAAATGTATCATGATTTCACAAATATCTGTCTGTTATTTGAAAGATTGAACTGTTGAATTCAAATGTAATGCTATGGAAAAGTATATAACATGATCCCTATAAGCTTGTGTTACATCACATAAGTATTATTATCATTGCTAGTTAGGGCGTTCGTGGCTCAAGAGTTGGCAGTTCGCCTTGTGATCAGAAGATTGCCGGTTCGGGCCCTGGCTCGGACACTCTCCGTCGTTGTGTCCGTGGTCAAGACTCTTCACCTACTGCCTACTAGTAATGGCCAAAGGGGCCGATGGTGCGATATGGCAGCCTCGCCTCTGTCAGTCTGTCCCAGGGCATGCAATCAATTATTATTTAAGCTAACTGTATATTTCTGTACATTTACGCATTATGATTCATATTTCCACATTCAGTGACCTTGTTTATAGGTAATTTCATTGTTTGATCACGTAAAAATGTTCCTAATTTAATGTCTAAAAGCACTTGGAAAAGGCAGAATCCCATGTCAAATTAGCGCAACAAACTCTATTTTCATTATTGAAAATAACTGTATTTTTATGGGACAGTTATTTTCTGTTATTTTACGGTCGTATTTTGGCGCCCCAGCTGCCGGAATATTACCGTTGTTTTAGGATGTTTTTTTTAACAGTGTAGATTTCCACGTGTATCCCCAGGCACGTTATTGTGCCTTTCACTTGTATCCTAATCAAATACAGTAATTTTTCCATCCTATGGGAAAATATTTTTAACAAATATGCATTAGCAAACATGGATAGTCATACTGTTCTTATGCAGGACTATTTGAAATGTAATAAGCATTCTTTAGAGAACAAAGATAGCTACCCGCTTCGTGCAAAAGTCAGTCAGTTGCAAGAAGTCTAATTTTAATTACCCACTTGTAAAATCCCAACCAAAAAATGAAAGAAAACAATTAAAATCTGGATGTTTATTAGGCCGTAGCATAACCCCCGATTTCTTCTTTTCCTCGTTGGATTTACCAGTGTACTTAGGATCACCAAGAGGTTCACTTCCTGATCATCTTCAAGTCCTCGACAGATGGCTTCACATAATGTTTAAAACACTTCTTGGTATCATGCTGAAATTATTGCTGAATTAAGCCCTGCAAGCTGTTCATTCCCTGAAGATGTCGAGCAAACACCAAAACATAACATGTCCAATCCAGTGCTTTTCAGCTGGTATGACGTTCCTGCCCCGAAAAGCTGCCTTTGGTCTATAAACATGTCGGTGACTAAGAAATTTTCTCTTTACTGTTGCTATACATATTAATTAAAGCATTTTCTGCATGTTTATTAGTAAACCTGTAATTTTTCTTTGATATTTGTTGGACAGGAAAGGCCTGTTCCTGGCATGTCTCTCATGCAAGAAAAATATGTGCATTCTGTTTCTGATTGCAGTGGCATGCACTGTTGACAATATTAATGTGATGGTCTCCTCTCTGTGTGTGCTCACACATTTGTAATTCTGCTTGTGTGTTTCAGAGGCAGCGCCTTCTCCCGGCTCTTTCTCCTGCCCTCTCTTTGCTCCTGGAAGCAGTTCAGTAATCACTCACCTGTGTGCAATCGAATGTTTTTAGTCACTCACTAGTTAAGGTGAGTTCTATTTAAGAGCTCCCTCAGTTGCTGCCTCTATTGTGGTAGTGTAGATCTGTTCCTGGTGTTTTGGGGTTTTTGGAGTTTGTAAAAAAAGTCAGTTTTTTACCTTTTGACTTACCTGAATCTGCTCTTTGCAGATGATTCCGGTCATGGTGGATATGTGGGGAGAAACGTGTTTGGAAAAATGGAAGTCTGTGGAGAGGAAGAGACTCAGCGAGGGAAAGCTGTGTAGAAACAGACTTGTTATTCATCGATGCTTCCCGCCCAGACAGAAGACATTCAAACAGTTTTCTAGTTGCAGTTCAATCTTTATTGCCTGTGAAAACATCTGTGTGGAAACAAAATCCGTTGAACTTTTATTTTTGGTTTCTAAGTCTAATTGTCGGTTCATGACAACTGAACTTTGTTTCCATGCCCAGTGACAAATGCAAAACATTCATATTGTGCACAACAACAGTAATTATTGCATTATTACTGTGTGATTTTTGTATTTATAATATAAAGCCGTCGACATGGGAAAAATGCTATAGAGGATTTTTACCAGTGGAAAGTGAGAATAAAAACAGGCTTTCTGTGGAGTTCCACATTATTGCCACAATTACACTGAACCTGCCACACCTAGGAACTAAACCCCAATATTTTTTCCTTCCCTTTTGGGACTGAATTTGCCATTTTTGAGTTTCCTTTGCCCAAGCCTAAAAGGTGGTCTAATGAAGCCATGTAGTAGCAGTACTACATTGTCTGCAATATGTAATGTTATCCAATACTTCATACCATACTGCTATCCTATTATCACTACATTGACCCAGCAGCCTCCAGCTAGGCCTTGATCAAAAACACTGCTATGTGCAGTATTTCCATGTTTCACTCCATAAAGAATTCAACACCAGAAATTCATGGGCCAAGCATTTTGGAACATGTTTTTGCAAGGGATCAGATCATCAAACAAATTTTAATATTAGACAAAGATGACCCAAATAAATACAAAGTAAAATCTGTAAATGATGATTTTGTTGATTAAAGTTTTAAAACTATCCAAATTCAATCAGCTGTAATTGCTCAAATGTAAATGCTCACTAGACCTAATAACTGGTTGTGTCAGCCCTGGCAGAAAGAACTGCAAAGATTAGCAGTAGCTGGCCGTGAGACTTTCACATCACTGTGGAGGAATTTAGTTTTTTTGTGCAGAATT
Source organism: Haplochromis burtoni (assembly GCF_018398535.1). Lineage (NCBI taxonomy): Eukaryota > Metazoa > Chordata > Actinopteri > Cichliformes > Cichlidae > Haplochromis > Haplochromis burtoni. The sequence continues at coordinate 811,152 of NW_024582613.1, read as the reverse complement.
GTTTTAATTCATTCATTCATGAAGAGCCTCTTTAAGCTTCTTTAAATGAAGGCATGACCTAGGTCATGCCTTCATTTGGCTTTTTTGAGTCATTCAGAGGTGGAATTGCTAGTGTGTTTCAGATCATTGTTCTGCTGCATGAACTGTGACCATCATTTTATTTTACGCCAGATGTAATAGTACGCAAACCTTCAAATAAGTTCAACTTTTTCATTATCAGTCCATAGAGTATTTTCTCATAATTTTTCGTTACATTTTTGTTTTTTTTGGAAAATGTGAGACAAGCAATTGTTCTTTTTGGTCAGCAGTGGTTTTCTCCTTGGAAGTTGCCTATGTATGCTATTTGTTTTGTCTCCTTCTTGAATCGTGAACATGAATGTAACCCTACTTACAGTTTATTATCAAGAACGACCAAACTCCCACTAGGCCAGTATCAGATAATCTAGGATCAGCAGGAGCCCAAGGTATAAACATCGATAGGAGGGACCACACCAGGGTAAACAGTTCACAAGTTGTCATATTTGACATACAGCAGCTGCAAACAAATGTACTGAAAGCAATAAAATAAAATACAAAATATTTCGCCCAAAAACTAAATAAAAGTGCACGCATACAGCTTTATCTGAGTCAAATATATGAATGAATAATGTCTGGTAACTGATGGATTGTTGGGGCCCATTCAGTTTGTTTAACGTTTGTCCTGCCACACTCCGGTGAAGGAAGAAAGTTTGTAGTCCTGCAGGTATCTGAAGCTTCAATGGGAACTACGGAAAGTCATGTGATCAAGGTCAACTGTAGGGGTCGCTGGGAGCTCAGCGCTGGCCAAGTTACACAACAACAAAAAATCTTATTTGTCCACATCTTCCTTTAAACAAAAGAAAAAAAGAAATGACCAAATTTTTTTACATCATACACCCAAAAATTACTTTCCACTGCTCTTTTTTTCTAACTGGGCTACACTAACCTTAACTAAGGGAAGTGACGCCTGCAGTTCTTTACCTGTTTTTCTGAGTTATTTTGATGGATGGATGGAATGATGAGGGTTCAGTGCACTCTTGGGAATAGTTTTGGTAGACCAGCCACTGGTAGGAAGGTTCACCACTGTTCCATGTTTTCTCTATTTGTGGATAATGGCTCTCATTAAGATTCACTGGAGTCCCAAAGCTTTAGAAATGGCTTTGTAACCTTTTCCAGACTGACGATGTAAATGACTTTGTTTCGCAGCTGTTCTTGACTTTGTAGATTGTGGCATGATGTGTTGCTTTTTGACATCTTTTTTAGTCTGCGCCACTTTGTCAGGCAGGTTCTATTTAAGTGATTCAGCAGGTCTGGCAGTCAAAGTTAATTTGTAATTCAACAAGGCAGTGCAATTACTTGTTTGTTTTGTAATACGGCATATCTTTTTTTCCTTTCACAAATGAAATTATTATTTAAAAAATGCACGTTGTATTTACTCAGGTTATCTTTGTATGATATTAAAATTAGTTTAATCTGAAACATGAGACAAATGTGGGGGGGGGGGAAAAAAGGAGGGAGGCAAATACTTTTTCATAGCATTTCAAAAAAAAATAGATGGCTTCCCTACTCAATAAAATAACATCTAAACAACAGCAAATAAATTATATAAAACAGGAACATCTTTAACTATAATGTGCAATTACGTGGTTCCTCAGTAGTTCCAATTTAGTAGCCCTGCGAGGGTTTTTTTGGGTTTTTTTGAAAATGTCTTTGTGCAACACTGTTGTCACACTGGACAAACTGGACAAACAGTGACCCTACATTGTACATTAAAACCCCGACCAGGAAGCAGTCTACTTAAAACACATAGTTTAAAATAGAAGCAATGTGACATGACTTATTTAGCAGATTTTACCAAATGATGTCAGACCAGATAATTAAACTCTGAAGCTGATAATGATCTGAGCAAGACAGTTTCCCAAACTCTGATCAGTTTAATAAGGTTAATAATTCATGGAAACTCAAATGCCAGTAACATTAGCTCCAATTTTGTTTTGGTCTGTGTGGTTTCTGTAGCTGCCGTGGATGCACAGCAGGTCATGGTGGCAAGCTGAACCATTATCAACCTTGGCAGCAGTGACAAAATACCTGTAAGCATTCATGAGACCTCCAGCCACCATCTCTCCACTTGAAAGCAACACATGTGGCAGGAAGTCTGTGTCTGAAAGTGCACTCCTGGATATAGAGGTTTGGTTTTTACTAGTTCCAAACAAATTTAGAGTGGGACTTTTCTGACCTTCTAATTTTATAAAATTTCACCAATGGCTCAAACTATATATTACAGACAGCGGTAGACACTCACCTGTCTTCTGACCTCCTCTATCCATGCTAAAGATGTTTTGAACCACAAATTTGGATTCATCATTTCATTATACTGGTTGCCACTGATTTTCAGTCCACTTTCTGTGTAATTTGGCATACTTCAGCCTTTTCCCCCTGTTTCACTTCCTTAAGAGTGGTCATTTCTGGTGAAGTTCAGCTTGATCAACTTAAGGGCAAGCTGCATTTTTCAGGTCCTGTGTCAGGCCTTTCTGGCACAGGAGCTGATTAATCCCAATTTCTGAAGGACATGGTTTTCAGATACAGTTCATCTGATCTGGATACACATATTTTACAAATTAAATAGAGTCAACAATAAATAAAATATATAAAAATATACAGAGTTGAGACATGTGCAAAACAGTGGCATTACTGTACAGTATGGAGTGCATAATGTTGAAGTTCCAGTAGTGAAGCTGAGGTGTCTATGACGTGTTCAGCAGTCTGACGGCCTGGTGGAAGAAGCTGTCTCTCAGTCTGCTGGTACGGGACCGGATGCTGCAGAACCTCCTTCCTGATGGAAGCAGTCTGAACAGTTTATACTATATACTGTGCTGAGATACCCCAAGTCTTCTGCTAACAGCTCTTTGTGAATCACCTTGTTGGTGCAAAAATTTAATTTTGTACCTGTCTGTGTTATCTTTGGCTTCTGTTTTTTAAAAACATACAATTAAGGATACAATGGATGAGATCATTCTCAGTTTTTTGTAAAAAGTATTTAAAATATTTAATGTCAGATTATTTGACATTCAAGAACAATAAAAAAATTTGGAGTATAAGACACTGAAACCTCCTCTAAAATGTTTATTTCTTTTTGTCTCATCTCTGTTGTCATATTGCAATGTTTATATCCTTCGGTAATGTTTATATATATACACACACACACTTTATGCCTTAACACGTATTCAGCAAGAACCATAGCTATTTTTGGCTCATCCTGTTGTCTGTTTTCACTCCTTTCCCTTGTTTTTGTGGCTGTTTTGAGCTCTTAATCTGAAGGTGGTCTTCAGGGAGACGTGCTAAGAACTACTTGATAGTGCCTTTGTAGAATAGAGTACTTGCAGCTGTTTATGTCTGGCACAGTGATCAGTGGGAGAAGCAGCTCTATCGACATCCTTGATGAGCAACACATAGAGCCAAACATCTAGTGTCAGATCAGCAATGCTGATCTTTTTCACTACATCACCTTGACAAGAATAGGCCAAAAAAGGGGGTTGTCAATTTTTCATTAGATACAGAGTGCAGAGGCTTGACATAAGTATTCAGTAAGTATTTTAACCCCTGTGGCTGCCATCAAGTGCCTGTTAGGTTAAACCAATCCATGTAGCCAAAAATGACAACTATGAAAGTACTGCTGTGACTCACGTGCTCCCCATTTCTTCCTTCAGTTTTACATTCAGGCCTGCATTTATACAGTTAATGAAGAAATTTTCCTGTTTTCAGGATGTTTCATGCTCAGAACAACCACAGAGGTAGTCAGCCAAGTCACAGAGGAAACCCCTTTAGATATGTGACTGCAGCAGCAGGTAGTCATTTACCCTGTTGACTTATTCCCAGGAGACAGGAGAGGGAAAAAAGGGGCTGTCTGCTCTCTCAGATGTGGCGAGGCTGCTCAACATCTTCATTTGCTGTCACTGCTGAGAGAGATGCACCTGTATCAGTACTAATAACATTGTTTTCATTAGGTTAGTGTCAGATAAAAAGCACAACCTACAAGGTCGCAACAATTGTTCTCCTGCTTTATCTTTGCTAATGACATTTAGTTCAGTTGAGGGTTGCTGCCATCTCCCACTTCTTTTATCATTCCATCTGAATTTGGGCCATGCTGTTTCGCTCTCACATCAGTTTTCTCTCCCGGGATTATAAAACAGCCATTGTTTAGAGTAAAGAGCAGGACTGACAGTGCCATCTGTTCCACCAGCCTAATTGTCCGCAGGTATGGATGAAGATACACTGTCTCTCTGCGAGATTTACAGGGACTGTAAAGGTCAGACTGCAAAGAGTTGGTGTAGGTGCACACAGTAATGCTTTGTTATGACCAAAGTCCTGTCACGGCTCCATAAGATGCCGACAGAGCCGTGCAGCCTTGGGAGTGAGACAAGACAGAGGGATATTCATCAGGAGTGCCAGCTGCTTCAAGTGAAGCCATTCTCTTGAAAGAGGCATGAAAAGTGTGTTTACTCTCAGCTTTTTGTTGCCTTTTGTGAACTAGTTGTTACATTTTTCTTGAAACCTGACAATAAAAAAATGAATTAACACTGAGAATTTAGGAAAATTTGGGCATTAAGAGTTGCTGGTCTCTGCTGTGTTAGAGTTTGGTGTCATTCAGTGCTTGTCTTTTTACATAAAACCGTACATCTTTAAAAGATGCCCATGTATGTTTTAATTATCATTCTCATGTTGCCAGAAGTATAATTGTATAGTGGCCTAAGGGAATGCTCCTCAAAAGCCTAAAATGAACAGCTACAATTAGAAAGTCTTAAGTAACCCTACATGGAATATTGTATTAGAGATCCTAAGTCTCCTTCACTTCCTCTGCATTGCAAACAATAAAATATTATTTTCTCTTTGTTATTACGGGTATGTAAACAAAAATGTGTGTATTTCAGTACAGTACAAAAGCTATGAATGGACTGATACTTGAGTGTGTTAGTCCCGTGACATACATTGTATCTGCTGTAATTCATCCCAAAGGTGTTCTATTGGGTTGGACACAGGACTATGTGAAGGCCAGTCAACTTTTTGCACATCAAACATTCTCATCCATGTCTTTATGGACCTTGCTTTGCACGCATGCACAGTCATGTCACATGAAGGGGCCATCCCCAAACTGTTGGAAAGTTGGAATGATGAACTTGTCCAAAAATGTCTTGGTATGCTGAAGCATTAAGAGTTCATTTTATTGGAACTAAGGGGCTGAGTTCAGCTCCCGAAAAGTAACTCTACACCATAATTCCCCCTCTACCAAACTTTACACTCGTCCACAGAACATGTCTCCATTGTTCAAGACTCCATCGGTGTTGTGCTTTACACCACTGGATCCAATGCTTTGTATTGTGCTTGATGACGTAAGGCTTGGAAGTAGCAGATCACCTTCACCATTGCATGAAGCTGTTTTTGAGATAATGTAAAGGCCGCATGAAATTTGGATAACTGTAGCTACTGACTCTTCAGAAAGTTGGCGATCTCTGCGCACTACGCGCCTTGGCATCTGCAGACCCTGTTCTCTAATTTTATGTGGCCTACCACTTTATGGCTGTTGTTCCCAATCACTTCCACTTTGTTATAATACCACTGCAGAATATTTATTAGCAAGGTTTACAACTGGACTACACAGATGGCATCTGATCCAGGTACTATGCTGGAATTCACTGAGCTCCAGAACGAAACCCATTCTTTTGCAAAATCTTGGCTTAAGCAGTCAGCATGCCTAGTTGCTTGATTGTATACAACTGTGTCTGTCGAAGTGTTTGGAACAACTGAATTCAATGATTTGAATCGGTGAGTGAATACTTTTGTATCAAAAATAGGCAATCATAAATGCTACATCTTATAATATGACATATGAAATGCCACAGTGCCTGTTAGATATGAGTAGCAGTATGCCTTGAAATAATGTCCTGTCTTTTTTTTTTTTTTTTATTCCATTTATAAAAAGTTTGTGAGGTGCTGGAACACCATGGCTTCGAATCATAAGGAAAATGCAGAACGTGACCAGCTGTCTGTAACTATCTGCTGTTTCCTGCTCATTGAATTTTAACGCAACAATAGGAAATCAATCACTGGCATATTCAGGACTTTAGAAGGAACCTGAACATATAATGGATTAAATGACTGATCATAACAAAGACTCTCTAATTTTGAATCTTTGTATGGCTGAGTGACATGGGTATGATTACGTTAAGGACAGGAAGTTACAAGAGGGAAGACTGACAAAGGTGTGACAGATGGGATCCCATCAACTGAATTACAAAATCACTTTACTTAAGCCTTTTGTCGCTGCTGAAGGACTATTGAGTTGCCCAGAAACTAAGCTGATTTTACTAAAAAGGCCCCCAAAGGAAACATAATTGTGGTAAATGAAGTGTGGGTGGCTTCCTTTTTGTCCATACGTGTTTTTGTAAAGTTTACTCGTGCAGCAAGAAGTGCATGTATGCACACACATATACACAATTTCAGGAGATTGATGGTATGAATCAGAGAGAAACTTTTTTTTCTGACAAGGAGGATTTTAAATAACACAGAATTCCATTTGTTAGCTCAAACTGATGCTCAAGATGAATTATGTCTGTGGCGTCTTGTTTACTTGCGCCTGACCTTTTTCCGTTGTCTAAACATGATGTAGTTATTCCCCTGAGGGAAAAGTTCAAATGTCACTGTAAAAATAAATTCTGATTCTGTCAAAAAGACCTTCTTTACCATTCCTAGTACTACATGTTGTGTCTTCATCATTTTAAAAAAAAATTCTTCTGAGCTGAGCATGGCCTGTAGTATTCTGTAGTTATATGGACACCTAGGGCCTGACAGCTAATTCTCTTCTGTTCATCTGACTTAGCTTTTACTGATGATAGCTTTGTGATGAGGTCCAAAGCTTGAAAGAAAGAGACTTCCAGTCTTTCAGGCCACAGTACCACCGAGATCGATTCTTCGTCTGCTGTCAAAACTCTGATGGACTTTCGTTGAGAGCTATTGGAGTGCAGAGATGATAGTTTTCAGAAAGTTGCTCAGTTTGTTTCACTGTAACTGGTTTCAGAAATGGAGAAATCATTAAAAGTGAAATTGAACCTGTTCTGCTCTGTACCTAACTTGATCCTGCCTTAATTACACAACCATTTTCAAAGAGTGTTTTGTAATTATGCTCTCTTACTCTGTCATGGACCTGGCTTATGATACCCTCACAGCATTTTCTGTTGTTTGCTTTGCAAACACAGAGGAAAATTCTGGAGTTTATAGCTCTTGTGTGGCCTCTCTTTTGCACCATCTTCTGTCTCCGCGGTCCTCTCAGCTCTGCTCTCTGTCAGACACCCTTGTCACTCTCCGGCTGGCCTGCCATCCTGCCAACAGACCAGTGCTGATGGAGCCAAGAAACAACAAGGCTGACAGTCAGGGTGACTCACTAGCCCCAAGAGGATTCTTTAAAAACACCCTCAACCTCTGAAAGTACAGTATGTACAATCAACTCCCAAATATTTATAGACAAAAAATATATCTGTGTGTGTATGGGGGGAATTCAAAACCACAGCATAGCACTATGCATTGCTCGGTGTATCTACTGGTCAGTTCTTTACTTTCATTTCTACTTCCCAAAGGTCCAAGTTACTAATTTGAGTAACCTGTGATATTTTATGTACTTACAGCTGGTAGTACAAGACACTGTGACACTGTCTTTATTAATATTACAACAACTACTGCATGCACGTTATAGCACTGCTTCATGGATTTGTGCTGATGGCTAACGGATATACTTAATCCCATTGTTGTTGTTGTTTTAAATGTATGATTTAAAGGAACACATGAGTATTTTGTGTGTGGGTTTGTTTGTTTGTTTTTTGTGTATGGACATACTGCAAATCAATTTCCCACTGGGGACAATAAAGTTACCATTGACCATTGTAATACTGTCCTCATCAGCAGGACACTGTTTACCAATAATACCAAACTAAGTTTGGTAGTTTTGGTATTTAATTGAACAAAATCTTACATCTTTGGTATGTAAGATTTTGTTCAATTAAACATAAACCCATATGGTAAAAGAGGATAGGCATAATGGTTTACCTATACTGTAACTGTCATGATTTGAAGAGAATGTGTTGTGTTCAGTGTTCAGTGTTTTCTAAATGACATTTTATTGTCCTGATATTAAAATGATATAAGGCTTTCATAAAGTGTTATAGGAGAATAAATGATAGTAAATGGGTCATTTTAGCTTGTTGAAGGGGGTTTCTAGGCAACATGATGACGCTATAACATCTGAGCTACCTATTTAATTATTAATTATACGAATGATTATATCATTTTGGTGTAGTGACATATTAAATAATAATTCAGTTTTATTTAAATAGTGCCAAATCACGGCAACAGTCAACTCAATGTCTATAATGTCTATATTGTAAGGTAAAGGCTCTACAGTAATACAGAGAACACATTACAGCTGCCTGTTGCATCAGTCAGTGGTGCTGATGAGAGGAGATAAAATGATGATTCTAGAGGCTGAAAACTGAAGACAGCTGCAAAATTAGGCAGTAGTATTGAGCTATAGTGTTCCACTTGTCAACTTAAAAGTTACCACATTACAGCAAATAGAAAGATATATTATTATAAAAACCATAAATGCAGTGTTGTTGTTGTTGTTGTTGTTGTTGTTGTTTTTGTTTTTTTTACTATATTTGCTAAAAAACCATTTAGGTTAAGCTGTTTCTAAGTTTAGTTCAGAAAAATTTGAAGTGACCTGTTATTTGTTTTTTATTTCTTTGTTTGTTTCATTGACTGCAATTTGTATGAAGTTGATTAAAAAATATATATCTGAACCTATCCTTGTGAGGTAGGCCTGATTAAATGTACCAAGAGAGGTCTGTTTGCAGATCTTACAGAGGGTGCGGACATAATCATGTTATACACGTGAGCGCAGGTCCACAGCTGGCCTCAGCTCTCATATACTTTTAGGTGCTCTCCATGGGGGTTAGAAGAAAATTGAATTTCATCCACAGCTGCAATCTGTTGAAATATTTCAGATAAATTGCCCTAATATACAGAACATGCAACAAACGTCATGTAGATATGCTAATGTTACACTAGATGAAGGAAGTTTTATTTGGGCTGTATTTATCCGGAGTCAACGAGTGATCTTGATCTCAGCTTCTGCTGTCAGTGTTAGCAGATTTCCTTTTATATTACAACAGGAGTAATTGAGGTTCATCACCCTAAGTGTTAGTGTAAGGTTGACTTACGCCACATAACTAATAATTAACAACAGTCCCCCACATCACCACCCACATGTTACTTTACATCAACTATAGAGAGAAGAGAAGAGAAGAGAAGAGCAGAGCCTAGCAGGAGCTCATATTGTTTGGAGGCAACAGTATGACATCTGCAGGGAGAAGTAAAAGGATAAAGATAGCATGAGGTTGTTGTTCTGTGTGTGAGTGTGTGTGTGAGTGATGGCTGCAGCGCTGTGGGCTGTAATAGAGAAGAGAGAGCATTCGGCACACTCAACACTGAGGCAGCAGGAACTTGCAGCAGAACTCCACAGAGTCCTCTCTATCTGTAATCAGCGGAGCGAGAGGGGAGTCACACGTCCTTTTTTCCTCCACACAAACAATCCTCGTTTCTTTCCTGTCCATCTCCTTCTTTGTCACTGCTTTTCTTTCTAGCTTTACACAGTTACATTAATCCATATTAATTTGCAGCATTGTGAGGTATTTTTTTGAACTTCATCATACACGCACAGACTTCAACATAAACACCTTTGATTTGCTTAACACAGCTGATAAATGCTTTAATATTAAAGTGGAACAGGTACTGAATAATTGTGTAAGGAAATGCTTTATTGTGACGCGAGCTCAGCCTTCTAAAAGCTGAAACACTTTCTTTAGCTTCTTACAAATGGCTCGGTCTGCTGTGACATCACTCAAAACTGACTTAAAAAGATTCCTCCCAAACTGTGTACTTCACGCTAAACAACTCATTTCTCATCCAACATCTTTTTCTCATTGCTGAGTCTCAATAAAACCAGAAACTGCCTGCACTGGCGAGCTTGTTTTTAAGAATTTATCTCTGTGCCTGTGGTCACCCCCTAGCCCCCTGAAGGAGCCAATTCATGAATAAATCAATAGAACGGGCAAATTATAACAGGATAGCTCATTTTGTTGGACAGCATCGTTAAAGGGTGTGCGTGTTTGTGTGTGTGTGTTTGAGAGAGAGAGAGTCCTCTGCTCATATTAAGCCTGATATTTGATCAGCTGAGCTGGTTAATTATTTCTAGAAAAGATGGGATATATATGTTCTCAATTAATTATTTTTTATGAGGAATTCGTTTCCTCTCAAAGATTTCATGCATGCCTTCAAATGATGCCATTTACATGTGTCCCCATGGTTTACCTCACTATGCCACTACCTAACTGAATGATTTTATTTATTTATTTATTTGGCCATTCACTGCCTTTATCAGACAGTCACAGCAAAATTATGCAGGATATGTAGTGAATGATAGTAGGGGAATGAGATGCAGTAAAGATTCAGTTTCCCTTCACAACCCATTACAATCTGTAAATTTTTCTTACCAATAGCAATGTTCAGAGGAAAACCACCTTTGACTTTTTTGTTTCATTAAGGAGGTTAAAAATAAAGACAAATTGCATGCATATGCTGTGACAGACTGGCAACCTGTCCAGGATGTAACGCATCTTTCGTACTATGCAGCTGAGATAGGCTCCAGCCTAGGGCCAAAAATCCAGTTTTGTTTAATAATACTTCATGGAAATTGACACAAGCACCTAAAATAAATAAATAAAATAATTAGATAAATGGTTAATTGAAAGTGATGCACTGGGAGAAAATGTTTTTCTTTTAAAATAACAAAAATGTGAAATAATTTCAATAAAATAATCATAAGTCCATGTATGATATTTTATTGCAACAGTGGTAATGTGTTAATTAGATTTACTTGTATGAGAAATAATGGAGCAACTCTAAGGGGTGTGAATAAACAATGGGAACTGCTGGAGGAAACAAGATTGTAATTCAGCTTGCATTCTCCCCTTTCAGACATGCAGCCAAGTTAGACACGATGTGGGAGCCTGTAATCCACTGTGCCAACACTGTGGTGATCGATGGATTCCTCTGGTCTCCTGAGACGGCAACATCTCTAAGTTTGGCCTTATACCGGAAAGTCTGACTATTCAGCAGGCATCTTGGTAAGGCTTCTGATAATGTATTTGGGATGTTATATAAATGAAACAGAGCAGAGCCATAATTCCATGGTTATTGGCACATAAAAATAACAACTATTCACAAGTGAAACCGGAAACTGTAAAAAGCTTAGACAACTTTTCCTTGAAAATAAAGTTAAAAACATTTATTTCCCACCACTAGTCACAGCTTAAAGACCTCATAGTGCCGTGTTATCCCAACCGAGCACTTCACTTTCTGACTGCAGGCTTTCTGCAGAGCCTTTAGCTATCAGGCTCGTCTCCTGTGGAACCTGCTCACAGTTGGGGATTCGACACAGACGCCCTCTCTACTTTTAAGATTATTCTTAAAACTTTCTTTTTTGATAAAGCTTATAATAAGGGATGAATTAGGTGACTCTGAAGCATCCCTCTACAACTTCCTAAAATGCACTGAGCATTCCCTACTCTTGATGAATTAGCATGCCACTACTGCAAGTGATTAACTTTTGTCTTCTTTCTACCATATTTTGTGTGCTGTCCTCAGTCTCTGTGCTCTCCTTTTCTTCTCTTCTCTTTCCCTTCACCCCCTTTCTATTCCTGTTCCTTCTCAAGGTCGCCAAATGATTAGTCAAACTAGGTTGGATTGCTGATGCTTTCACTCTAGTTTACAATATAAAAGTGCTTTGATACACTCTTTGTTGTGGACTGTTATCATATGTATATAGTTTAATTAAACTGAATTGAATTTCATTGGATAGTCATTGTGTTGTCATTCTTCTATGCATGCTTAAAGTTTCATGGTTTAATCCATAATGACCAATGTCTCCAGACAGTAAGCCGAGCATAGGCCTGCTTGACTATTACTTTTACTATTATAATACATAGGTGTACTGCTAACACACCATTAAAACAGTAATAAACCTTTACCCATCTACACTGGATCAACATTTAATTGGTGATGTAGAAAGATTTCTATATAGCTTTAAGTCTATGATCTAGGTTGCCAGGTTCAAGTCTTATTGATGAAAGCATGATATTTCTTCTGTAAAATATGGTCCCAGTTAAAGTAAAAAAGAGGATAAAGCTCTGTATACTTAAGGTTGGATATATATGGTGAGGGACAAATTGCTATTCTCTCTCACTCACTCACTCACAGACGCACCCCTCACTCATGATGTCTGCTTTAACAGCACTATGGTGGGGATTATTCTTGATTGTAGACACAGATATGGACAGCTGCAAATACAACAGAGGAGCGGTCAATTAAGCTCCAAGAGGACTTTTTAAGTCTGCTTGAAGTCCATGTGATGGATGTATGCAACTACGCATACATCCATGTGATGGATGTATGCGTAGTTGTCCTGCATACACCTCACCTTGTCCCTCGATTATGAGACATTTGTCACTTTTTTGAGTCAAGTGAACTCTGGAATACTTTTGAATGCTGAAAGTGTAACACCTGCTGCGTAAGACTGAGTAGCTGTAAGCGCCCACTTTGAAATTTCAGAACATGTCCTCGACTTACAGGTTATCTCACAAAGTCCATCTTTTATTTGTGGTCTGTGTTTTCTGGTCAATTTTAGTGCCATGTCTTTTTCTTACAATATCTTTGGCTCAATGCAGATTTTAGTTTTGTAAACTGTTTTTGTACAATAACCATCTTCGTCAGTCTACTAAGTCTGCAACTGTACTCTGTAGCACATAGCAAAAAGGTGCTATAGCTATACAAAAATATACAACAACAAGTACACGCCCACATATAGGCACACAATGGCTTGCTGGTGGAGCCACCCACTCTTTTTCCCTTTAAGTGACAAATACATCTAATGAGGCACTGAATGCAACAAGTGTGAGACTGAAGTCATTGGGAAGGCCAGAGCTGACACACACACACACACACACACACACACACACACACACGCACGCACGCACGCACGCACGCACACACGTACTTCTTTGTGCTTGTGTAAGAATATCAGAAATACCCTGGGTCTTTTATTTTAAAATATTTTTGAAGAAATATGTGAAGAATTGGCTGCGTATAAATTAAGTCCCGCTGTGAAGCCTGAGCCTTTTTACCCTCATGTTTGGAAAAGAGACACGACATCAAGATTTGAACCACAGGACACCGCATACAGCATCATATGAGAGCTAGTCAATCACAAGTGAGGCCTGCCCTAAATCACACCATGCTTTATCATGATTTGTGAATCTAATGTAAGTATGATTTAAAATGAAAATCACATTGTTGACATGAAACCAGTGACTTAGACCATGAAGTTATTAGGAAAATGTTAACTAAGGTTACAGATCAAAGGATGGAAGGCATTGATTTTCTATAGACTTAGATACAACCTAACTTCTTCTTGAAACATGTCAGGTCACCTTCTGCTGGAAGTTTGCAAAAAAATATCAATTAAAGCAAATTTATACTGGGTTATTTTTGTTTATCCTTACAAATTTTTTATTATGTATTTTGTATGTATTGTGTGTGTGAAGCCCATTTTAGAGACTGAGTAAACATAAGTCACACACTGTGCTTAAAGCAGATGCAGCAGATGCATCAAAACTAGAGTAAGTACCAGTAGCTGTAGTTTACATGAGGTCAACAAACTAAACACTGTTTGCCAACATTGCTGTGAGGTAGTCTGAAATTTTCACATCTAACCTAAAATTATAGCAAGCTATGGATGTTACAGGATTGTCATTTAGCATGTATGAATGTGTTGCGCATTGAGTGACACATCTATGGATGCATCAGTAGATTGGTATATGTTTTGTAGCTCTATTTGACAATTTTACGAATTTTCAACTAATTATGATGCACATATACTGCATCATGTCATATTGTCCTTCCGCACAAACCTGAAAAATAACGAAAATTCTATTTCTCAAAATATACTGCTGCTTCATTTTCTTTGTGGTGGTTTCCAGCATATTCAACAAAAACAAGCAAAACGTATAACTTTTGGTGACCTGTGTCTCTGATGAGTATGGCATTACACAGGCTAACCTTCTTCTTCTTACTATACAAAAAAAAGCCTTCCCTTCACAGACTTGGGTATGGGTAAACAGGCAGACACAACCAATCAAAATGTGGGATATTTTCCAAGATGTGGAACAGCGGGACAAGCAATAAAAATACTGTGCAGTTCCATATAAAAAGAGGGACATCTGGTCACCCGAGCTGTAGTTGCAGTAATCATCATGGTCAATATTAGAATAAAGCTGCTAACACCTGAAGAGACAGTGTAACAGACAGTGAATGTTCTTTTTAATTGCTTTCACAACTGTGCCCTAAAATGACTTTCAAGACTTCAGCAGGAAACTTTAATAAGACCGACTGTGGCACGTGCTGTTAGCACAGTGTAAATGGAATAGGAATCTCACTCATTGACATGGACTAAAGTGCATTAGGAAAGTCATCCTGTCACATAGGCAGTGACTGAAAACTGCAAATGAGACAGAGGAGGTATTATCCTAATTTTCTTAGCATTTGACTGATGCATTTACATTTAATCGTATTAATACATAACTTAAATCAGCTAAACTATAAACAAGTTCACGGTAGCTTGGCTTCAATTACTCAAAAGGTTCCCCTGTTCTTTTGGAGGAAATGCAATCAGCATGAAAAACAACAACATTTTAATGAAGTAAGAGAGGATGACTTCTATTTTTTTGCTATTAATTAAGGCTTATCAATTTTTAAAGGAGTAGTGCAACGTTTTTTTCAAGCTTGGCATGAATCTTCTCACCTAACTATTTCCAAAAAGAGAGAGAGAGAGCGAGAAAGAAAGAGAAAGACGTATTATTCTGCTGCCATTCTGTGATTATTCACTTTAGGTGAAATGCCTGCTTATTTAAACAAATTTCAAATAGGTGATGACTCACAGAGAACTGGAAAAAATGTTTATTTCCTTCAAATGTATGTCAGTTTAGATCCCTGAAATTGCTATTTAAAGTCCTAATCCTTGAAAAGGGCTTTCAGATTACACCCCATAGAAAGTGACTGCTCCAGTAAATCCAGTTAAGTGTATAATCCCACTCTGATCTGTGGTTTGATTTCTGGTCGCCAGGAGCTCATGCTGTCCTGGTGTTTGTTATCAGATTAGAGGAACCCAAACAGAAACTTTAGCTTCAGCTGTTGCTGCCAGCCCCAAACTTTTATTAAAATAAAAACACTGGGAATATTCAATCTCTATTAGTCTTGTTTGTTTTTACTCAGTCAAAAGCTGTCTTTGTCTTGATTTTTACTCCTGTTACCCAGTTTTTTTGCTCACACCTGCACTTTTTAAGTGAGATGACAGATAACAAATCATTGTGATCTTATATATCAATTTAACTGTTCATGTGTTTCTTAACTTAATCACATTAACTAAAAAAAGGCCAATGGCTGCACCTTGTAAATAATAGGATGCCGCTCTGCTTGGACACACAGGTTTATTATAGTGGTCTCGTGCCCTATGGATTCCGTTTATTTTCATTACTTTATCTCAAATCAATAAGACAATGTGCTGCTCAACGTGAGCTGCAATTATCATTCTTATTTGGCACTCTGGGGTTAAAAACAAAATGAGCACATGCTACAATCCACAGAGAAAACTGATTCCAATATTGCTTCCAGTGTGCTGCTAAGGGAAATGATTAGTTCTTGTCCCACCGTTGAAACTGAATGTTTTGGTTAAACTTGTTTTTCTCATTACAGTCAAATATTCATCAGGAACTATAGGGGACTCATTAATGGAAATCCCACTTGTCTAACTTGAGATATAACTCACATCATGACTCAGTAGCATGTACTATTTGTATCACAGCCCACCACTATTCCCCAATGATGAGGAAACCCATAAGAGCCCGTGGCTGTAAATAAGATTCAAAGAAAAGTAATTAGGCCTCGTCTTCAAAATATGCCTCAAAATATTTCATAGGCCTCTTCTCTTCTGTTCCATGACTATCAATGACTTCACGTCTAGCCTGAGAATATTTGAGTCCTGTCAGAAACCTTGAACTGAAAATTATCATTAAGAAAAGCTTTTGATATCCCAGAAAGTGAATTCTCCAAAGGGGAAGACATTTACTTAGGTGTCTCTTTTGGTATCAACAATTAGAAGGGAAAAAAAAGTTAGACACTAAACAGGCATAAACATAAATAATAATTAAAATGAATGGTCTTGTCAGCAGAAAATTTGTAATAAACCAGATTCACACACAGATTATGCATGTAGGTGTGCGGTGCATAAAAACAGACTCCTACATGCTCCTTCTAGGTGAAAATAACAAGAGTGTTTCTTTAAAACATGTTAAAAAAATCTACATGTTCTGAAAGAAAACCTGATTCACTGGGTCAAGCCACCTTCTTCCATTAAACCCTTAACTCCACGGTCGAGTTCTGATAGAAATGTGCAAGGGTCAGCATGGGCATCGGTCTGGCAGTATATAACCCCGTGCACTTAGCAAGCTGTAATGCATTATGTGTCCTGAAACTTTTCTATCTACCATCAAGTTTTGAGGTAAACCTTAATGCAGTCCCACAAGAAAGTTACTGCAGATCTCCTGTGGGGTTGCAGAGTGAGCCTTGTAGCACACATGAAGCACTTTCACCCTACAAGACGTACTATTTTGATTTGATTCCTGAATATGCCAATTTTTCATCCAACAAACACATCAACCTCAAGAACTGTCCATTTATTTCCTGCCTAGTACATGCACCCTGAAAGATTTGCCAATGTCTGATTATCATAGCAATCATTTCCCCAATTCATCATGAAGGAGATGTCTGTGCTAAATTTCATAAAAGGTCATTCAGTAATTTAGAGACATTTTACTCAAAAACACATTGCGTTAAAGGAAAATGCCATGATTAACCAAATGTGTTAAGAGCTACCATTAGAGTCTTTTTATGCTACTATATGGAGATTTTGCTAGAAGAGGAGAAAAAAAAACAAGGTATCACCAAAGTCAGTAAGTTTCTTATTCTTAGGTTTCCAGCTGTAAATAAATAAATGTGTCATGGTGTAATTTGGGCAATAATCAAACTCCATCACTGGACAGAGAAATTGGTCTGGCGTTGGTCATTACCAGTGTTGGGACTAACGCGTTATTAAGTAACGCGTTACAGTAACTACGTTATTATTGTGGTAACGAGCACGGTAACTAGTTATTATGCCAAAATCAGGAACGCGTTACTCGTTACTGGGATTTAGATAGGGTCGTTACTCGTTACTTCGTGTGGTGGCTTTCGCGCGGAGCTTCCACAGA